>NW_021628228.1:1255193-1262929 GCF_900005855.1 Plasmodium gallinaceum | reverse complement strand
TTAATTTTTTTTTTTTTTTTTTTTTTTCCTTAGTGCTATATGTAACTTGTTAAATCCTTTTAAACCCCTTTAATAATTTTAAGGCAAAACAAAAATAATGTAAAATTATATATATATTTTTTTAAAAAAAAAATAATTAATTCTTTCCATTAAAATAATATAAAAATAATTAAATGCATAACTATTCGTTTTTTATTTTTTATAGAGAATATGTGAAAAAAATTAATACATTTAAAACGTTTTATTATTTTATATTTTTAAGTTGTAGAAAATATTAAACATCCCCTATAATACAATAAAAAGCCAAAATATTTGAAAAAAAAAAAAAAAATTAATTGTAAAAAAGTAGGAAATAATATACAATTTTTATTTATTTTATATTTCATTAAGAGATTTTTTATGTGTCACAAAGAAATAAAAGTAAATAAAACTAAATGAAAAATATCTGTTAAATATATATAAATTATGAAAACGTTTTTTTTTTTTTTTTTTTGATGTAAAATATATATAGTACAAGATTGTAATAGGTATTAAATTATATTATTAAATTTTATCAGAAATATATATACACATAATTTTTTTTATTGTTTCTTCTTATATTTAAATGAAAGAAGAAACATAAAGGCAACTTGAATGCTAATTTCTTTAAAGAAAAAAAAAAATGCATTTCACTTAATATATATTTATGTAATAAAATAAATTATTAAAAAGATTTATATAGGATACATTCTGAAAAAAAATATGTATTTTATACTTTATATTCTTTATATTATATTTTACATATTTATATTTTTATTTAATTTAATATTTCTATTAATTTTCTTTATTTCTCAACATGAATATTAATTGAAGCTTTCTTTAATCTATCAACTATAACCTTACCTAAACCAACTGATATAGAAACTACACCAAAATTGTCTGGCAAATTATCTTGAAGCAATGCAATTGCTGATTCCGAAATAATTTTTGAAGTTAATAAGTAACCAGGGTCTTCATTTTTCCCACTTAAATATAAAGCGATTTTTTCATTCATATTTTCATCATGAGATTCACCAATTAATATGCATTTCCAATAAGCCTTTTTTAATTCATCAGATGTTTTGGGTTTATAAATTAAGTCAACATACTTATTTATAAAATAATCAGGAAGAATAAAGGATCGAAAAAAATTAGATATTATAGAAAAAATTTTCTTAATAATATATTTAATTGTAGTTAAATGTGGATCATATTGCTTATAATCAACAACCAAATCTTTTCCGTACTTATAATTTAATAAATAATTAGACCATAATACGTAAGCTTCTTCAACTTTTGAATAAGCAGTATCAAAACAATAACCAAACTCTTTTTCATAATCAAAAAAGGAATTATTTTGTTGACATTTTTTTTCACATGAAATATCATGTTCATATTTATTATCACATAAATAATGCTTATTATAACTATTACCTACATTTTTTTTAAATAGTAAGGAACTTTTTATTGTTGCCTTTCCAATAGTTGTTAAATCGCTACCTTCTGTTGACATACGTACTCGAATATATGGACATGGTTTTTTATATAAATTTAAGAATTCATTTTGAATAATGAAATTTCCTAAATCACTAATTGCTGAAATAAAGGAAGCACTATGAATTATTTTCAATTTTTTATCTTTTGCCTGTTTATTAAATTCTTTATATATTTTTAAAATAAAAGTATGTTCACCACATATATCTAAATAGTGTGCATTCCCTTCAATACAACCTTTAACAATATTATATCCATACATTGCATAAGGTCCTATTGTACTTATCACTACATTAGATATTTTACAACAATTTAAAATAGATTCATAGTCATTTATATCACATTCCATTTTGTTTATTTTTTCAATTTTAACATTATTTTTTTCTTTAATACTTATTAAAACTTTACTTAATCTATCTATACTCCTTACAGCACATAACAACTTTATTTCATCATTTATTATTTTTGTTTCATAATTTTTCAGTAAATATTCTAAAACCATTTTTCCAGTGTAACCCGTACTACCTAATAATAATATATCATATTTCTTTTCATTCATTTCTGTTTTATTTATTTTATTTTTATATATAATTCAATTAATGAAAATAAATCTAATATATAACTCTTATGACAAAAAAGTAGAACTATAAGAATTAAAATTTATCTAAAGAGAATTAGAATCAATTATCAGAATCATATGTTTTCTTTTTTTAAATTTTTTAATTATAATACATTTAAAATTTTTAGATTAATAAGCATAATGAAATTTTCAACTTTTTAATAGTTACAGAAAAATTAAAAATTCAATAAAAGCATTAAATCTTCCATAAAAAGTTTATGTGGAATGAAAAAAAGTGGAAGATATATATATGAAACAATAGTCTAAAGCATACTAGAAAAAAATTTTAAAGAATAATTTTATCATCATAGTTTTGTAATCTAACTAAACAAGTGTACTAAAAATTTTATTGTATAAAATCACGCACAGTTGGACGGGAATAAAAAAAAAAAAAAAATTTATAAACAAATCTTATTTTGCATACCACTAATATTTAAGAAACCTCATAATGCTATATTTGTGTTATATCAATTCAAAAAAAAATAAATGAAATTCATATCTCATGAATTCAGTAGAATAATTGATAAAAGTAATTTAAATAAAAAATGTGTTAAGATGAACTTTTATAATATTGAATATTATATAATGGTATTGATTGAATAAAATATTTTTTACAAAATTAATAATCATTATTAACCTTAAAAAAGTGTATATACATTTATAATATAGATAAGTTGAATTATAGTAAAATGAAATCTCATCATTTCTCAGATTTCCTTTTTAAAAAATATTTTTTATTTTTTTTTTAAATATATGGCGGAAGATCTAAGGGGTTTTAAAAATCCTTTTTTTTAAGATTTTAAATAAATTAGTAAACAGCCAAAATGTAGCCTTTTTTATATATATATATATTTTTTTTTTATTTATATATTTTTTTTTTTTATTTATATTTTTTTTTTTATTTATATTTTTTTTTTTTATTTATATTTTTTTTTTTTATTTATATTTTTTTTTTATTTATATTTTTTTTTTATATATATATATTTTTTTTTATTTGTATTTTTTTTTTATTTATATTTTTTCTTTTATTTATATTTTTCCTTTTATTTATATATTTTTTTTTTTTTTATATGTATTTTTATATATATGTATATATTTTTTTTTTATTTATATTTAACACTTTTTGTTTATTTATGTTTTTTTTGTTTAATTTAAATACATATATATATATTATATATACATTATTTATATATATATCTTATTTATTTATCTATTTTTTTTTTTAAAATATTTAAACTTTATAATATATATATATACTGTGTTGATTTTAATTTATCATTTTACATCTTGCAAACACTTGTTTATATTTGCCTTTTAAATATATGTCTCATATTATTTTAACCTGTATATTGATTATAATAAGAGTAAATAAAATGGAGTAAATGATTAAGGAATTAAGGTAGGTATTTATATGAAAAAAATTAAAATGCATAAAGTAAAACTAAAATGAAATAACGTTTAACTATAAATATTTATGATGATAATTCTATAGAAGATTTTGATTTCATATCAAATGTTTTTGTATCCTCTAAGAAGTTCTGAATATTTATAAAAAAAAAAAAAAAAAAAAAAACTTTAAAATTAAAAAATGGTATATTAAAAAAATATAAATTAAAAAAAAAAATTATTTTTGAAAATATATATTAATAAAAATTTAAATTCTTTCACTGAAAATATTTTAATTAGTGAAGATATCTTTATTTTTAAATAATATTATTGAACAATTCGAAGAGTTACTATTTAAAATATTTTTATATAAATATTAAAAATAATAACTTCAAATTTGTTCATAAATCAAATGTATATACGGTGGCTTTTTAAATTTTTAATTTTAAAAGTGTCAATCCATATATATCACAGAAAAAACACTTATCATTAATTTTTTATATTATAAATAAATTATTTCTTTTTCCTATATTAAAAAAGTTTATTATTTTATTTATTATTTTTATGTATTTTATTTTTTGTATATATATATATATATAATTTTTTTTTTTATTATTATTATAACAGTTTTTCTTTCGTGGAGGACTTAATAAAAAGGATAATATGGAGAAAAAAACATAGGTTGAAAGTTTTAAATAATATGATATATTTTGATTATTAAAACTTATGCATAAAAAGAAAATCTAGTTACAATCATAAATTTAAAAAAGTGAAAAGAACAATAAAACTAATCAGAAACAAGAAAAAAATTTTATCTTTAAGAATAATAAGAAAGAGATTATAATACATTATAAACAAAATGAACTCCAAATATCATTTCTTTTTTTTCAAAGGATAAAAAATTTTATAAAGCAAACGAATTTTCATAATAATATATAAAAGTAGTTTTTTTTTGGTTATTTGAAAAGACCCAAAACATATATATATTATATTTTTTTTTTTCTTTTATAAAGGGAATGAGTTTAAGCTCAAAATATCCTGCAAATGTACATACACAAAATTAAAATTTTTTTTATTTTTTTGTGTAATTTTAAAAACAGGAAGGAAGGTCTGAGATGCTGCATTTAAAGAGTACAGAAAATTTGAAAGAGTTTCTTCTCTTTTCATTTTTTCTTTCTTTAAAAATATTTTTGAGAAAAAAAATACTAAAAAAGTATTAATTAGCTAACAGAAAAAACAATCATATTTTCCGTAAGGAAAATATGGTTTTGAAAAAGCTAATAAGCAAGTATACATAGGTGAGTTCGATTTTTGAGGTTTTTCTATGTTTTTCTTAGTATAATATTTAAGAAAAATTAGAAAAATAACTTAATTCAGACTACTCTTAAATTCATTCCTACATTTAAGAAAAAAAAAATTATATATGTTTATATATATAATGGAAGAAATACAATTCTATGATTCATTAAATATAAAAATTTACAAAAATATTTCAAGAATAATCTTTTTTTTTTTTTTTTTTTTTTTTTTTCGTTTTTTTTTTTAAATATATCTTTGTATTGTAGATTAAAATAATATTCAGATTTTTTTTTTTTTTTTTTTTTCTTTCACTCTTTTTTAAATATTGTTTTTAAAATATTTTTAAATGAATTTCAAAATTATAACTTTAAATATATAGAAATATATATAAAATAATTAGCTTTAAAAGATTAATAATGATATTTTAAAAATTTAATATAAAAAAGTTATGAATTATTTTATATGAAAAATTAAAAAAATAAATATAAGAATTTATAATAAAAAAAGTAAAATACAAAAAATAATATAAAAGAAGATTTAACAATAAAAAACTAATTTAAAATATCGTGTGCAAAAACTGATGAAAGAACAGTCAAAAATATATCTAACATTTAACCATATTGTTTTTATTTTAAGAAAGTGAACTTAATAATTTGAAATTATTTCTTTATGCGCATTATTAGATATGTATTCATAATATTTTATAATTTCTTTAATATCTTTAAATAATTTATTAAAAAATAAATCATTTAAAAAATAAAAAAAAAATATATATATATATATATAATTATATATATATATAAATATTTATTAAATATGATGTACTTGCAATTTCATTATAAATTTCATTTTTAAAGAACTTTTATCCTGTTATTTTATTTAATTTTTAATTTTTCCATAATATTTTTAAATAAATTTATCACAATTTATTATAAAAATAAAAAAGTGAATAAAAAATTACAATAAAAGCTAAATGAAATATAATTCATATAAAAACAAATCTCTTTAACAAAGAAATGACGGATTTTTTAAGGTACCTACATTTATTATATTTCAATTTTTTTAAACAAAAAAAAAAAAAAAAAATTAGATATTTTATGAAGTTTGAAAGTTTCATATTTAAAAATAGCTTTAAATTTGAATAGCAAATGCTATTTATATTATTCATATGAACATAATATTGTGATGTTAATTTATACTTTATTTTTTCTTGTTTTATAATTATTAATATTTTTTGATTATCGTCTGTATGAATTTTATTGTAATATACTCATGTTTTATGTTCTTTTTAAGTACATTTGTATATATTTTTATGTATAATATTTAAAAGTTTTCATTATTTGTATTTTTTTCTTATCATATTTTTTTTTTATACCTGTAACACTTTTTAATTGTATGTATATATTTTCTCATTTTTCGTTTTTTTAGAAATATTCCGAAACCATCAAAGAAATACTACAATGACTTAGATGAAAATAATATTAAAGAAAAAATATTGCCAAAAAAAGAAGTAACAAAAAATCAATGTTATGAATATTTAAAAAGAAAGCATTTAAGAATTACATGTAATGAGGATTTTCAAGGAGGGGGTGCTTACCCAGAAATTCATATAAATCAGTATCCAAATAATATTGGTTTAAAAAAAACTAATAATAATGATATTGTATTAAAATATATTGATGAAAATAATAATGTGAAATATGATAATTTGATTAATGAAGATGTATATATATATAACAATAATATAGATAAAATTGAACAGAATGAGAGAATAAATAAATTAAGAAAGAAAAAAATTTTATCAGATACAAAAGATAGAGAAGAAAAATATAATGAGCCAATATACAAACCGGATGACAAAGAAGAAAATGAGATAATAGAAAATACAAGAAAAAATATAGAAAATATACTTAATGAAAAATTAAACAAAAGTATTGTTAATAAAAAAGAAGAGAAATATTATCGATATATACCTCAAAATAAACTGAATAATAATTTAGAAGAGAGAATTTTAAAGGTTGTTGAAAAAAGCACAGATCCGTTAGATGTTTCAAAATTCAGGCATAAAAAATTGCCAAATGTTAAAAATTCACCTGACTATCCTTTATTAAGATCTCCAACGAGAAAATTAAATAAAGAAGAAGAAAATGACTGGAAAATACCTCCGTGTGTTTCCAATTGGAAAAATAACAAAGGGTATAATATTCCTTTAGATAAAAGAATTCAAAGTGATAATAAAAAATTAAACAGTGTTGAAGTAAATGAGAATTTTGCACACTTAAGTGAATATTTATATGTAGCAGAGAAAAAGGCTAGAGAAGAAATTAGAATGAGAAATAACATTATTAAGCAAAAAAAACTAAAAGAAAAAGAACAAAAAGAAAATGTCCTTAAAAATCTTGCTATTCAAGCTAGAAAAGAGAAAGGATTTTCTCACAGTTCTATTATAAATGAAAGAAAAAGAGAAATTGAAAGAGAATATAAAATAGAAAAAAATCTGAAAAAAGTGAAGAATTATGAAAATAGGTATGTTGAAGAACAAATAGCTTTAAATAAAGTTAATGTTAGTAAAAATAATAACATTCATGATATAAGTTTATTTAATATAAATAATGATAATACTAATACACAAGACGATGATACTTATCAAATATATGACACATCTTTGTTTAATAATAAAACTAATTCTCATATTTACAAATTTTCAAATGAAAGACTAAAGAAAACTTTACAAAAAATTGAAACAAGAGAAAATACTGAACCTGTTAAATTTATAAAAGACATATCAGATCCATTTGGTCTTGATAGTTTATTGTCTGAAGCAAAAAAAAATTAATTTTTATTTTTTTATTTTTTAGTCATTTTGTTTAAATATATAAATTTATTTATACTTTTTTTTTTTTTTTTTTTTTTTTTTTTT
>NW_021628228.1:1249051-1255188 GCF_900005855.1 Plasmodium gallinaceum | reverse complement strand
TTTTTTTTTTTTTTTTTTTTTTTTTTTTTTTTTTTTCTTTTTTTTTTTTTTTTATCGTTATTGCTTCATTTGATTCATATTTTCATAAAGAGAATTAACAAAGACTTTTTAAAATATTTGCTTTAAAAAAAAAAAAAAAAAAATGTCATTTAATAAATTAAAAAAGATAACTTTTTTCTTAATTAATTATGTTATGAATAAATAAAAAATAAAGTATTTTTAAACAGAAATACAAAAAAAAAAATTCCAAGAATTCTTATTAGCATAATCAAGAATCACGATACGATTCTATCTACATAATAATAAAAAAAAAAAAAAAAAAAACGGAAAAAAAAAGGAAGAAAAGAAAAAAAACTCTTTCCTTTATTTATTTTTCATAATACATTAAAAATGATAATTACAAAAAAACACTGAAAAACATAAAAAAACTTTAAAAAATTTTTAATGATAAATAAACACAATATTTATATAAAATTATGTATAAATATTTTACATATATAGGAATATATTTAAAAATTATAAAAATTTTGGCTTCATAAAAAAAAAAAAAAAAAAAAAAAATTCAAAAGCCAAAATATCCTGATAAATTTAAATTATTATCAATATTTTTAAAGTTCTTAAAAAAATTAGAGATCTTCGAAAAGTGGTCTAATTCACTAGGTATTTTTTCAAAAATGTTATCAAATTCCTTAATTGTATTATCTGTATTATTAAAATAATAATCATTATTAAAGTCATTTATTTCACTTTCATCTGATGAAGAATAAATCCAAAAATTTGAATGTGTGTAAATGTGTTCATAAGGAGTTCCTTTTAATATTTCATTATTTATACCATCTATTATATTTTTATTTATATTTATTTTATTTTTTAGATTATTTATTTTCATAACTGTTTTTTTTAAATTTAATGGCAAACTTATACTTCTTCGGATTTTTAACCTCTTATTTTTTGTTGAAACTGTATCCAAATTTTCTTTATTTAGTTTCTCATTAATTTTTAATTTGTTATTATTTCCATTTAATTTAAATTTTTCATTTGTATTTAATTTGTTTTTACTTCTATATGAATTCGTTGTATTTATACATGCAATTTCGTTATCCTTATCAAAATAATCACCTTTGTTTTTATAATCTTTATGATTACCATAACTATTAATACTCTTATCTGAATGATTTTTAAAAACATTATCACTAAAAGAATCTTTATAATTTTTTTTATCTATTTTGAATATAGATGAAATAAAATTAAAATTGTTATGTTTATCTTTTCTATTATTAATTGTAAATGCTGCATCATTTTTTGGATAATTATAATAAGAATAACACAAAACAAGAAAATTACAAAAATCCAATAAACTATATGCGTTTTCGTTAACATAAATTAAAACATTCTCATTGGAAGCGGATAAATTTATAAATTCATTTTTTTTTTTTTTTTTATTTAAATTAGTCAAATTAAGTAAAGATTCAAATGCTGATATTAATTTCAAATAAATCATATATATTTTTTTATATAAAAAAATTCCTACATTTAAATATTCTACATATAGCCATAAATAAGCATTGCTTCTTCCTAAATCGTAAATTTTTTTTATAACATTTTCATCAGCACCTTCTAAAGCAATTTTAAATAGTTTTCTCATTGAAAAAACATTTTTTATAAAATACGTTTGGTAATTATTATATAAATTTTCATTTATATCTGTTTTTAATTCTTCGATAAAATCATTGTCATTGCTTTCAGTATATCTTATATTTTTTTGTTTTAAGCATTCTGTTTTTAAAAGAAGATTATATCTTCCTTTTTTTATTTTTTCTTTTTCATTCTTTTCATTTACATGTTTTTCATATTTTGTTTCTTTATTATTTTCATTCTTTTTTTTTTTATCAATATAGTCTATATAAATATTATTCAAATTTTCAGGATTCTTATTAATTTTTACTATTTTATTATCTGTTTCTCCACCGTTACTAGGTTCACATTTACTGTCAAAAAAAGAATCAATATTTTTACACATATTAGAATCACTTATATAAGTAATGGAGTTTTGATTAAATAAGTTTTTTCTTTCAATTCTTGATATGCCAATATCTTTTTTCACTTTTTTATTGTTCTTGTTATTTTGTTTTTCTCTTTTTTTAAAAAATTTATATTTTGTTTTTTCATTAAAATTAATCATAAAAACGAATTTTAATAAAAACAGAATATCTGTGTAGTATATATATATATGATATAAAAGAAGAAAAATATCTTTTTTCTTTTTTTTGTTCATTTCATATATTTTATTTTTATTCATTACATAAAAACCGCAGATTTTTTTAATTAAGCTATAGTCATAATTAAAAATAAGTAAATTTTCAAAACTATAAAAATATTTTATGTAATTTAAATTATTGTTATTATTTATAGAATCTAATAAATTTTCACCGTTTTTATGAAATCTATATTTAAAATAATTCATTTTATTTACACATTTCAAATTTCTAAAAAAAGAAAAACTATTTATATCATTGCTGATTATTACATTGTTGTAAATTTTATTGTTATTCATTTCGTTATTATATATCTCTTTATTATATAATTCTTTATAATAAATTTCATTATTGTGTGAATAATTATTTGTTTCACTAAAACTTTTTTTGAAATAATTCACTTTATATTTATTCTTTTCTATGTTAATTCTCTTAAATAAATTTATCTGATTTTTATTTATTTCATTAATATTTTGTTTTAACATATTTTTTTTATTTTGCCACATTTCAGAGAATTTTTTTGATAACGTAATTATTGAAGTTTTATTCAAATTTTTTGAACTATCCTTTTTTAAATCATTTTTTTCATTTTTTCCTGTACTACTACTACTTAAAAATATATTAGCATTACTTTTTGAAGTTTTTAATTTTAAGAATTTTTCTATATTTTCAACGTTCATTAATGCAAGAAGGCTTTTATAATATAAATTAGAATATAAATAAACATATAAAAATATATATGAATCATTTATATCTTCTACATTTAAATTCATAAAATTATAATAATTATGTTTATTAATTTTTGTTATCTTATTATTATAATTCTTTATTTCATTGATAATATAGATGAAGTTTTTATATATGTGATTATACTTTAAATAATGCCTTATAGGTTTCACATCTTGCTTTTTTTTGGTTAATAAAAAATGTTTTCTATAATTATCAGTACTTTTATTATCTAATTCTTTACCATCTATAAAAAATATGATTTTTATTATTTCTCTTTTAATGTATTCATTAAAATAAATTTCTTTTAATACTTCTATCATAAATGTAATTTTTTTTTTTAAAAATTTTTTATCTATTTTTACAATGTTTTCATTAATAAATATTTCTTTAAAAAAAATTAGGATTATATCGCTTTTTAATTTTGGATAAAAGTGTATATATTTATTCATTTTTAAAAGGTTTTCATTTTTCAAAAACTGAATAACTTCTTGAAACTTAAAATCATATATATCTGTTAATTTATCTTTTACATAATCATTGTATTTCTCATCTATATAATTTTTATTGTTTTCTAAAAAATCTGATACAATTTTATCTAAGCTAGAAGTACAGAAATTCTCCGAAAAATATTTACTTATAATATTTATTAAAGTGACAGAAAAATAATAAAATTTTATTAAATTACAATTGTATTTATTAAATTGTGTGAAAATTTCATTATTTAAATCTATAAATAATTCTATTTCTAAATCATTCATATCCATATAATTTAATTTGTTTAATTTAATACGGAGAAGATTAATTAATTCAACGCTATTCTTTTTATCAGAAAATTTATTCTCATCAATTATTTCGTTACTTCTTAAAAAACTAAAATAGCTTTTCAAAAATTCATAATTATCAAATATTTTCTTGTTTAAAATTTTTTTTAAATTATATATAAGAAATAAATAATCTTTTTTCAAAAATAAATTATTTATAAATTTATGAAATAAGTTTTTAATGGATAAAAAAAGTACTATAACATGATTATATTTAATTAAATGAGGACTAATAACGCTATTATTTTTATTTTCAATACCTACATAATCAGAATCAAAAGGAGATACTTTAATCGTTCTATCTGTTTTTGTATTTGGACAGCCAAAATCCTTTTTTTTTGTACTGAAAAAACCATCAATACATTTTTTATTTCTAAAATTGACAAAAATATTACTAGATAAATACATAGGTATATTACATGATGCTATAATAGCACTAATTAAATCATTATCATCATAAAATTTATTAATATTTAACTTTTTATAAAAAGGTAATATTTGAGTTATTCCAACAAAAACATTTCCTGTTCTTTTATTTAAAAATTTATAACTATCTTTATATAAATATTTATTTAATTCTATATTTAATAAGTTTTGTAATTTTTGATAGCATCCGTTTTTGTATACATTACTAATAATATTTTCAATTAAAAAAAAACATTTATCTACATTTAACCCAATACTCAAACAACAAGCACAAATACTACCAGCAGATGAGCCAGCTATATTCGTATGAATATTCAAAATATTTTTTTCTATTAATAAACTACTTACACCTAAATGATATGGAATTAATAAACCAGCAGGAGAAAACGATATTCCAACATTCATTTGTTCTATTTTTTCTTTATTATTTATTATATTACCTTTTGCTTGACGCATTTTTGCTTTTTTCTTTATTTCATCTTTATAAAATACTTTAGACAATGTGTTTTTAATATATATAGAATATGGATTATCAATTTTTTGGTTTATTTGTTTATTAGGAGATTTATAATTACTTCTATTAATGATGTTTTTTAATTTTTCGTTATTTAAATTATTTTCATTTTCTTCAACATATGTGGTATTATTTTCTGTGGATATATTATTCACATTTTTTTTATTTATTTTTTCCTTATTTTCATTTCTATTTGAATTATTATTTTCTTCATTATTCATTTTCTCATCATTTTCTACTTTGGTGTAACATATATTATCACTTAGAGGATAATTCTTTTTTAATTTATTTTTTTGTTTAAGTATTTTTATATTCCTATTTTTCAATTTATATGGAATAAATTTTTTATAAACAAAACTCTTTCTTTTAATATTCTTTTTCTTTATTCTTTTTATATATTCTTCCCAAGTTTTATATTTTATAATTTTTTTTTTTAAATTTTCATCATCTATATTTATTATTTTTCTTTGCCTTCTATTTTTTCTTTCCTTTTCTTTTTTTCTTTTTCTTTCTCTCCCTCTCCCTCTCCCTCTTTCTCTTTCTTTTTTTTTTTCTCTTATTTGTGAATCATCATTTTTATAATTGCTTTTTCTTTTGTTCATCATACTTTGTTCTTTCACTTCTTTTTTATTTCTCCCAATTTCAATATTTTTTTTTAAAATAGGATAATTTCTTTTATCAATATGATACAAATAGTTTCTAATACATGTTTCCATATCATTTGCAGATATGTAATTTTTTGATTTATTTATCTTTTTATATATATAGTTAGTATCTGATACATCTTTTAATAATACATTTTTACTTGAATCATTCATTAAATTCTTTATATTTAAAAAGAAAAAATAAAAGGAGATAAAATTAGCTATTTCTATTTTATTTTTCTCTTTACCATTTAAAAAATTTATTATATATTTATTATTGTGAATAATAATATCATTCACATTTTTATTTTTCATTTTTATATGATTTTCACTTAAATTTTTAGAATTATTACAAGATTCACTCTTTTCATTAATTACATATTTATTAATATCATTTATGTTGAAAAAGCTTCTGAGATAATTTTCATAAAAATAAGTATTAACTGAATTTTCATCTACAGTTGTCTTACTTTTTAAACTTTCATTTGAGTTTAATTTATCCTTGCATTCTTTAATATCAATATTTATTTTATTATCTTTTATTTCATCTTTCACTTTTTTATTATCTACATATATTTTGTTATCTATTTTTTTTTTCTCTTTTTCTCCTATATCATCAAGATTTAAAATTGTATCTCCTTGATTTTTATTGATTTCTTTTTTATTAGAATTACCCATTTAAATAAAATATTAATCTATTTTTATTTTTGTTTATATAATTTTTTTTTTTTTTTTTTTTTTTTTTTTT
>NW_021628228.1:1242444-1248051 GCF_900005855.1 Plasmodium gallinaceum | reverse complement strand
AAAAAAAAAATAATATATATATATATATATATATATTTCTACATAAAAATAAATAAATTAAAAAAAAAAAAGAAAAAGTATAATTCAAAATACAATTTTTGGCTAAATTGTTTTATACTTTTATTTAGGATTTCTTAATATTAAAATAACGGAATCACCTCTTAAAAATAATATACTTATATATCTATCCTTGTTAATTTTCTTTTTTTTTTTTTTATCTTTTACTATTTCAACCCAAATTTCTCTGACTTCAGTTAGAAGTAAGTTGCAATGCCTATCAAATGCTTTAACCTAATTATCAAAAAAAAGAATAAAAAAAAAAAAAAAAAAAAAGTTAATTTTAATTAAATATTTAATGGGTGTTAAGAATACGTATTAATTTTTCTTTAAAATATATAAAAATTCATAAAATATAAATGTTTTATTTCATTTTTTTTTTTTTTTTACTCTTCCTAAAAGTTTTCTATTATTACGACAGTTAACTAACACTTGAGAATTATCTTTAACACATTCAGACAACAAACCCAAAGGTCCATCTTCTGGGTTATCTCTATTTTCTTCTACTTGTGTTTCACTTTTCATATTTCTTTTTTAAAAAATATATTTATATATATATAGTTATATAACTCCTCAATATTTCAATAAAAAAATTCTTAATAAATATTAACGAACTACAAAATATAGTGAAATTAAAAAAAAAAAAAAAAAAAAAAGAAAAAAAAAAAAAAATTTAATTAAAAATTCCCAAATTTTACAAAAAAAACATCATTATTTTTCTTCTATCAAATTTAAAATATTTTTTAATTTAAAAAGGTAATTTTCTGTTTTATTTTACTTCTAGTTTATCAATTTTATTATCATTTAAATATGTTTTATTTTTGTATTATTTTAATTCTTTTACCTATTAAAAAATAAGCTGATAATTAAAAAATTTTAATTAACAAATCACTTATTTTGGTATTTATAATTCTTTTGTAATTTCATAATTTTGTTTTTAAAAAAATAATTAATAATTATTAATATTTTATTCTTTTTTTTTTTTTTTAATTCCTTCATTAGCAAAATAAAAAATTTTTTATTTTATTTTTATATGCACTAGAATATGTAAATTGTAATTAATGTTTTTTTTTTTTTTTTTTTTTTTTTTTTTTCTTCTAATATTTGAAAAATTGAAATATCTATATTTGTATTGCTCGTTGAATTTTTAAAAAAAAAATTGTATTTTTTTTTTAATTTTCATAAATATATTTTTAAATATACCTATTTTTATGTAATTCCTTTTTCTCCTTTAAAAATTAAGAAAAAAGCATATTTATGGAGTTAAAATAAATATACAACATATATGTTATTGTAATATTTTGAAAAAAAACAAAAAAGAAAAGATGAAATATAAAAATTACAATACTCATGATGCTTTAGAGAACTTTGATAAAAAACTGAATAAAAATTATAAAATTCTTAATGAAGATGAAATCAAAAAATTACAAAACGAATATGAATGTAAAAACATGATGAAAAAAGAGAAATTTAAAATAAAAGAAAAATTAAGTAAAGAAAAGTTAAAGATTGAGAATAAAAAAAATATAAAGAAAAAAAAAAATATAAATGGTAATACAAATAATAACATATCTTATGTAGAAAAAAAAAATAATGAAAAAGAGGATGAATCACTTTTTGATAATTCAAATAAAACTAATGAAAATAGTGAAACTAACAAAATTGTAAGTTTTGATGAGTTGAATATATGTGAAGAAATTTTGCAAAGTATAAATGAAATTGGATGGAAAAAACCAACTTTAATCCAACAGGAAATATTACCATATGCTTTTCAAAAAAGAGATATAATTGGCTTAAGTGAAACTGGTAGTGGAAAAACTGCTTGTTTCATTATACCAATATTACAAGATTTAAAAGATAAAAAACAAAGTTTTTTTGCATTAGTGATTTCACCAACAAGAGAATTATGCATTCAGATAGCTCAACATTTTCATGCTTTAGGTTCGAATTTGCTAATAAATATATGTACCATTTTTGGAGGGGTAGATATAGTTACTCAATCATTGAATTTAGCGAAAAAACCAAATATAATTATTAGCACTCCAGGTAGAATTTTAGATCATTTAAATAATACAAAAGGATTTAATTTAAAAAACTTAAAATACTTAGTTTTTGATGAAGCAGATAAATTATTATCATTAGATTTCGAAACATCTATAAATAAATTACTATTAATATTACCAAAAAGTAGAATTACATTTTTATTTTCTGCCACCATGACAAAAAATGTTGCTAAATTAAAAAAAGCTTCTCTAAAAAATCCAATAAAAATTGAAGTATCAAATAAATATAGTACAGTTAGCACATTAATAGAAAATTATATTTTTATACCATTTAAATATAAATTCACATATCTTTGTAGTTTATGTTTTCATTTTTCTAATAGAAATATAATTATATTTACAAATACTTGCGCATCAGCACAAAAAATTAATTTTTTTTGTAGAAATTTAGGATTAAAATCTATATGCCTACATGGAAAATTAACACAAAATCAAAGATTAAGTAGTTTAAATTTATTTAAAGCAAATAAATATAACATTTTAATATCAACACAAGTTGGAGCTAGAGGGTTAGATTTACAAAATATTAAAATTGTTATAAATTTTGATTTATGCTCATGTAAGGAATATATTCATAGAGTTGGAAGAACGGCAAGAGCAGGGAAGACTGGGAAATCAATTACTTTTGTTACACAATATGACGTTGAGAATTTTTTAAGTATAGAAAAACAATTAAATAAAAAAATTGAAAAATTTACTGATTTAGATGAAACAGATGTTTTATTATATCATGAACAATCATTAGAAGCACTTAGATTATCGGAAATTGAAATGAAAGAAAATCAAGATTTATATAAAAAAAAAAAGTACAAAAAAAAAAAATAACAAAATATACATAAAACATATATATATATATATATATATATATTTATATATATATATTGATTCACTCTTTTATTTTTATCACTGATTTTTAATTAATATTTTTTTTTTTTTTTAATTTAATTTTTAATATATAATTAAATTTTTCATTTTTTTTTTTTTTTTTTTTTTTTTTAATTGCTTTAAATATTTTTGTTTAATGAAATTTAAAGTTTTTTTGACACTTTTAACATTTATGCTACATTTTATCATTTGTAATAAATTTTTAGTTTACAATTAAAAGAGAATATTTTTTTTTTTAAAACCACAATTTTGTTATGTATAATCAATATAAAATTATTTAAATAATATAAATTTAATAATTTATATTTATGAAAATAAATTACACAGGTAAGGTAAATTTATCATACTAATAATAGATTTAAATATCAAAGAACATTTTTCTATTTTGGTTTTTTTTTAATAAATTTTTTTTTAAAAATATCTCATTAATGAAATTTAAATAATATTAAGTAATTCTTATTCGTTTTATTTAAATAATTGTAATGTATTTTAATTAATCCTTAATTCTTTTTAGTTTAAATGAATATATAATATAAAAAAAAAAAATAAAATAAATAAATGAAATTAACATGTTACATATTATATATGTATGTATGTATGTATATAATTTATTAAATAAAAAAAACATATGAGAAAAAGCATAAAATATTTTTTATTTTTATTTTTGAGTTCTAAAAGATTTAAGAATCTGAATATTCAACTAAATTCACCTAAAATAAATAACAACAATTTGAAGGAAAACGTGAGAAAAAATTATAAATTATATCCCTCAAGTAATCAAAAGAATGCATCAATTAATATAAAAAGGAACAAATTTTTATATCAGAATAATATAGATGATGTAGATTATGTTTATGGATTAAATTCTGTTTATTCTGTTCTTAAAAAAAATGAAAGAACTATAAAAAGCGTCATAGTAAAATAAAATAATAAAAAAATAGTTTTTTTTTTTTTTTTTACTTCTTTTTCTTTCAGCATTGTTTATTCTAATTCTTTTATATATATGAATTTAAATTTTATTATATTTAATAGAAAATACTTTATTATTTTTAGTCTTATTTTACTTTTTTTTATTTAATTTTATTTATTTTTTTTTTTTTTTTTTTTAGATAAACAAAAATATAAAATTAAATAGAAAAATACATAAGAAAACATACGAATATGTATTTAATACTATAAAAGAAAGAAATATTGAAATAAAGTTAATGGATAAAAATAAAATGAATGAATTAGTTGGTGGTTTTCTACATAATGATATAATAATGAAAGCAAGTTACAGAATCATGAAAAATTATAATTATTTTATAAAAAATATAAATAAATTAATTAAAAGTAACATATATATATGTCTACATGATGTATATGACAATATGAATATTGGTAATATTTGTAGATCAATTTACTTTTTTGGTGGCAATATTATATTTTTGAAAAAAAAAAAAAAAGTAAATGAAAAAAAAAATCAAATAAAAATAGATACCCCTATTTTGCATTCTAGTGTAGGATCTTCGGAATATTTAGAATTTTTTCATATTAATGATATGGTAAGATAAGAAATATTAAAATAATAAAACACTTTTTTACTTTATATTCATAGAAAAACTAATGTTTCTATTTTTAAAACAAAAAAGAGAAAAAATAAAATATAATTATTAATTACTGTTTTTTTTTTTTTTTTTTTTTAATTATTATAAAAAAAATATATATATTTCAGGACAATTTTATGAGTGAAATGAAAAAAATTGGATTTACAATTTATTCTACTAGTATAATTTATGTGTTCATATTATATTTTATACAATTAAATATATTTATATACATACATATATATATATATATATATTCTGTAAACAAATTTATTTTACTCATTACAATTGTCTATATATAGGAAAATGCAAAATAATATCAAACATGTTATTTATAATTCATTGACATAAGTAGATATGCATATTTATATTTTAATATAAAATGAAATATATATATATATATATATTTATTTGTATATATATATATAATTAATTTAATATTTTATTTAATTTTGGTTTTTATTGATAACTTATAAACATTCAAAGGTTGTCTAAAAGATGATACAGTAATGGAGAAATATATTGATTTGAAAAATATTAAAATAAAGAATAATGACAAAATTTTAATAATTCTAGGTAATGAAAGTAAAGGATTAAGCGAAAATATATTAAAAAACTCTGACTTTTGTATTTATATAAATAGTAAGCAGAATAGAACAAATTTTGATAATAAATTATCAAACGAAAACAATAATTTGATTTTAGACAGTCTTAATGTAAGCAATGTGTGTTCAATTGTGTTACATCATTTTCATTAATATTTATTTAAATAATTACTTTTTTAGTTTATTTTTTTTTAATAAATTTCCATATTGTATCCTTTGTTAAAATATTTTTATCAAAAATACCATACTATTTATTATATAACATAATTTTTGTTTTATTTAATTCAATGAATATATTTTTACTTTTTTTTTTTTTTTTTATTTTTTAATTTTGATTGTAAATTTATATGAAATGTTAACATATTTTACTTTTTTTTTTTTTTTTTTTCTTTTATTTAAAGAATGTTAAAT
>NW_021628228.1:1237028-1241444 GCF_900005855.1 Plasmodium gallinaceum | reverse complement strand
TTTTAAAAATTTATATAAAAAAAGATAACTATATAATACACTTAAAGTATATGCATGTGCATATATATATATATATATGCAAATGAGTAATAATGTTTTTTTTTTTTTTTTTTTTTTTTTTTTTTAATAATTAAAAAAAATAATTAATTTTAATATAATAATTCAATGTTATTTCCTTTTGTTTTTCTTTTAAAAGTTTAAAATATGAGTTCATTAATCTAATATTTATATAAATATTTATAAGAAAAATTTTAATAATGATGAAATATAAGATGTAAAAAGGAAACAAATATAAAAATTGTTTTAAGGTAATCATAAGTTATTCATATGTACTAACTTAAAGCATGAAGTATTGTGAAAATAATCTTTTTAATTTCAAGTGGTGGACAAAAAAAAAAAAAAAAAAAAAAAAAAAAAAAAAAAAAAAAAAAAAAAAAAAAAAAAAATTAAAATATGATCACAAAAAAATTTTAATTTGTTGCATTATGAAAAATTTTTTTTTTTTCTTTTTTTAACCTTCCCATTCAAGAACTTTAAATAGAAAAAATAAAAAAAAAAAAAAATGAATAATATTGTTCATATATATAATTTTTTTTTTTTTTTAAGTACAAATGTCATAAAATTATAAATGATTTTTTTTTTTATAATTCGTAAAATTAAAAAAAAAAAAAATACTTTATATTTTTTGTAAATACATAATGATCAACGAAAAGAAACAAAATATATATTTAAATGAAAATGAAGAAAATAAAACTGACATCTCTAAATTAGTAGAGGATAATAATCAGAATTCAAAAAAATCAAATGAAGAAAAATATAATATTCATAATTGGAAGAATAGTAAAAATATAATAATTAATAAAAAAAATTTTAAAAAAAACGATGAAGAAAAAATAATTAAAAATATGAACATTAAAAATTTAGAGGAATGTTCAGAAAACATTCAAAATAAAATTATAAAATCTACAGATAATAAAAAAATGAAAAATTCTCCACATTTTATTAAAGGAGACATTAATGATAATGTAATTAATCAAAATTATTATAATGAAAAAAATATGAAAATAAATAAGGATAAAATAAAAAGAAAAGTAGAAAATCATATTAATAATGAAGAAAACATAAATGAGAAAAATATAGAAAAAAGCAATACGTTTCTAAAATGTGAAACTTCTTTAATTAAAACGGAAAAGATGAATAAAAACAATGAAAAGGTTCTAAATGAAGAAAGAGTTGAAGAAAATATGATAAATGAAAACAAAGCTGACGAAAAAAAAATTATAAATAAAAATATTTTATATAAAGAAAAGTGGGACAATAATGATATAGAACATTCACATAAAAATAACAAATTTGTAAAAGGTAACTTAAATTCTGCAGAAAAAAGTGAAACAATAGATGAAAAATTAAAAAAAAAAACTTTTTATTCACATAACGTTAGTACCATGAATGATAATTTTGAAAAAGATTCATATTTATATGAGAAAAAAAGAAATGAAAGTAATGAAGACGAACATGATGAAAATAAAAAAGATCATTTTCAATATGTTAAAGAAGAAAATTATAAGGATGATAAAAAAAATGAAATAAATTATAATAATGAAATGGAAGAAAATAGATATGAAAAAGAAGACAATTTTTTAGAAAATAATAACTCGAAAAAAAAAATTACACTTTTAAAAAGAAATGAAATGAAATATGAAGAATATGTTAATGAAAAATCATCTATTAGTAATAATAACTATAATAATAATACGAAAAATGAAAAGACCTTAGAACAAAGAGAAAAAGAATATAATAAAATCAGAGCAAGAATTTTTTCAAATTTTAATAAAAAAAAAAATATTTTGAAATTAGATAGTGATAATATAAATAATAATTATGTAAATAATATTTCATTTAATATATCCAATGCAGACCCGTATGCATATATGAATAATTTTTATAATATTTTTCCAAATAATTCTTTTAATCAATTTTATTCACAAAATGTTCCTATATGTAATTTGAATGCATCTGCTGATATTCCATCATCTTATTATTTTCATGATAATAATATTCCATATTCAAATTATTTATATAATCTTCAAAATCAGCAAAATTTTATGAATAATAATACATTATATCCATTCAATAATAATATATCCACTAATAAATATTTTGACAACTATAAAAATAATGGTTATTTAAATAATAATAATAGCAGTAATAATAATAATAATAATAATAGTAATAATAATAATAATAATAGTAGTAATAATAATAATAATAGTAATAGTAATAATAATAGTAATAGTAATAATAATAATAAAAATAATAGTAATAATAGTAATAATAATAATAATAGTAGTAATAATAGTAATAATAATAATAATGTCAGTAATAACATTAATAATGATAATATTAACAGTAATGATGTAAATTATAATAATAATGATAATAATAACAATAATAATAATAATAGTAGTAATAATTATAATAATAATAATAGTAATAATAATAATATTAATAAGATAAGTAATAATAGTAATAATAATTCTACCACTGCTGGTAATAATAATAATAAAAATAAAAATAAAAATAATAATAATAATATTAATAGTAGTAATAATAATAATAATTCTACTACTGCTGGTAATAATAATAATAAAAATAAAAATAATATTAATAGTAATAATAATAATAATAATAATAAGGATAATATTAATAATAATAATAATAAAACTTCTAAAAACGTTAATAGAAATTTTTATGATATAAATAATTCAATGTATAATAATCCTTATGCCGTCAATGCATATTTAGATGAAGTGAAAAAAAACAATTTAAATAGTAATATATATCCTCAATTGAATATAAATAATAACTTAAATAATGATTGTAAAAATCAAATAACAAATATTGATCATAACAAAAATTCCTTTCCAATAAAAAAAGAATTAAATTCCTATTATTCCTTAAATAATAAAATAAAAAATGCAAATAATGAAAACAAGAATTTTTATTACAATAAAAATGATAATAATTCAAATAAAAAAAACTTAAGGATGTCACAGAAAAGTGCAAATAAAAATGACATAGTTCACACTAATTTTTCTACAGAAAAAAAAATAGAAACAAATAATAATAAAAAGAATAGTATCAATAATAATGACAAAATTATTAACAAAAATAATAGCAATCATAATAATAATAATAATAACAATAATAATAATAACAATCATAACAAAATTAGTAACACAAATAACAGTAATAATAATAAATGTTGTAATGTTAATATTAATAAAAAAAGTAACACCACTAAATCTATTATTACTAATACTAATAACAGTAATAATGATAATAATAGTAATGATGATAATAATAATTATAAAATAAATGAAAAAAATTGTAATAAAAGTGATGAAAGATATGGAATTTTAAATAAACATATAAAATCCTTTAATAATAACAATAATATTGATTATACAGAGGAAAAAAATATAAATGATATTCATGATAAATTAAACAATAAAAAAGAAAATATAGCTAATTTTGAAAAAAATTATAAAAAAAATATGTTTTCTAATGTGAATACGGAAGATAATAATTCACCA
Organism: Plasmodium gallinaceum; assembly: GCF_900005855.1. Taxonomy (NCBI): domain Eukaryota; phylum Apicomplexa; class Aconoidasida; order Haemosporida; family Plasmodiidae; genus Plasmodium; species Plasmodium gallinaceum. The sequence goes on along the minus strand of NW_021628228.1, from coordinate 1,237,848 downwards.
AAAAAAATGCATAATTTAAACTTAAAAATAGAAAATAACAATAATAATATAGATAAACAAAAAGTTCCTTATGTAAAACCAGTTAGGAGTGCTATTGAAAAAGAAAATTATAATATAGATGAAAACAAAGCAGTTTCAATAGAACCAAATAACAAAAATGAAATAGAATTAAAAGGAAAAAAGAAAAAAAACACAAATAAAAAAAAAAAAAAAATTGCTCAAAATGATGTTAACAAAATTCCTATCAACAATATGAATAATGTAATGTATTTTTCAAATAGAGATTTTCAGAAAGATGATAATAGGTTATTTTTATATAATCAAAATAATAATATGCAAAATAATAATTTTAATTATAATTTAATTAACTATCCATATCAAGCTTATTATTCGCAAAATATAATAAATGATTTAGATTATTGTAGAGATATATCATTATATGAAAAAAGATATGATAAAGGAGATAATTTACTACATAATCATAAAAGATATGATATTGATTTTCCATCATTATAATTTCCTTTTTTTTTTTTTTTTTTCACATTTTAAATAGTTACTTAAACATATATTAAATAATTTATAATCGTTTAAAATTTGTTGCTGATTCATATTTACTTTTCTTATATTTTTCACATATATATATATATAATATATATATATATATATATTAATTACAAAAGCAAAATGATCGTGTTTTATATGTATTCTTTTAACAATTTTTACTTAATTATGTATTTATTTTATTTTTATCTTATTTTCTTTTTTCTTTTTTTTTTTTTTTTTTTTTGTGTGCATTAACAAAAAAAATTATTTTAAAAAA
>NW_021628228.1:1233708-1236028 GCF_900005855.1 Plasmodium gallinaceum | reverse complement strand
TTTTTTTTTTTTTTTACTTTATAAACAATAATAAGGGTTTAAATAAAAACTTTGCTTTGCATGAAAATAAAAATACAAAAAAATTAATAAAAACATAATTGAAATTAAGAAGAGTATTGAAAATTGAAAATATATAACTAAGAAAAAAAAAAAAAAAAAAAAAAATGAAAAAGTTATGTGTTAAAAGCTAATGTTTCTTATTAATTTTGTAAATCATTGTATATATTATTAAAGGTATAAAAATGAGAATAAATACTTTTTTTTTTTGTTAATTACATGGAAACCAAAAAATGCTAACAAATCTTTTTGTTACTAGAGCAAGAAGTGACCATATAAAAAAAACTAAAAAATAAAAATAAAATAATGAAATATTTTTAATAAAAAATAAATATTTATGTTTGTTTGTTTTTTCGTATTCTATAAATGAAAATTTTTTATCTTTAAATTATTACCAAAAAATGAATATAAACAAAAAATTTTATTCGTAGGAGCAGCATCATATTCAACAAAAGAATCACTACAAAAAAAAAAAAAAAAAATAAAATAATAAATAAATATTTATATTTGTATATATATATATATATATATAAATATTAGGAAAATAAGTTAAATGTTATTATTTTCCTCTATATTTTATATCTGTTTATATATATAACTCTAAAATATAAGTTGAAAAGAATAAATTTAAAGTTCCTATTATTGGGTAGTTAAATCCTAGATCAATTGTATTAATTATAAAATATATAATAGAATATAATATGTTAAAAATTATAAATTTATCCTTCCCATTTAATATCATATATAATAAACACAATAAAAACTGAGGTATATCTTCAAAAACTTTGTTAATTATTACATATGTTTTTTGAATTCTATCATAAAAGTACAAAATGGATAAATTATTTTGATCTATTGACTTAATTTCTTTAAAAACCTTAAATAAAGAAAATAAATTGTGATGTTTTTTTGGGATTATATTTAATATAAAAAATTTACGAAGATAAAAAGTGAAAAAAGATGTTATAAATAAAAATAAAAACCATAAAAATATAAATTTATATATGTTTTGATTTATAGTATTTGGTGATTTAGAAAAGTTAATTTGACAAAAAATTTTTATAAGAAATGCAAAATCATTAAAAAAGTCAACACATCTATTAATACTAAAAAGTGTTAATTTCATTTGTTCTTTTCTCATTTCATTTTTTTTAGTTATCATTTCATATATATAATTAAAAACATCTATGTTAATAACTTTATCTATATTAGATTTTAAAATATTTGTATTTTTTGATACTATAAATTTTCTTTCAGTACTATTACTTTTTTCTAATAAATTTAATAAATCATCACTTAATTCTTCATTAGCAAAAAACGATTCTGTATCTTCTTTTTTCTTTAAAATATAATTCTTTACATTATTCCAGTTTTTTTTTTTTTTTTCTAAATTATCCATTATGATAATTTTATTTTACATTAATTCAAATAAATTTTTGTTTAGTATTATAATTTATAAATACTTCTATCTCTTTATTTTGTTTACTTTTTATTTTTATCTTGTTTCTAGATTTTCATATTTCCTATAAAACTATATCTTTTTCATATAATACTTTTTTTTTAAATATAATTATTTCTAATTTCTTTTTTCTTTATTATTTTTTATATTTATTAATAGTTTTATTTTGTTAAATAATATTTACATTCTCCTACTTTTTTAACTTTTAATATTTATTTAAAAAAAAAATGTATTTTTTTTTATTAATAATACTAAAAAGAAAAAAAAAAAAAATAGTTTTTTAATAATAATTAATAATAAAGAAAAATTAGTATTGAAATATTTTACCTTTGTTTTTTTTTTATTCTCCTTAAATTTATACTTTTCCTTTCTTATATTTATTTTTATTTTAAAGAAATAAAAAAATTAAATATTATTACAAAACGATTACTAATGTTTAAAATCTAGTCATTTCTTAACCTTTTTTACAAAACCTTTTTTTAAAATTTAAAGAAATTCTTTCTTTTATTATCTCAAAAAAAAAAAAAAAAAAAAAAATGTATTCTTTTATATAATTCAATAAACATTAAATTTCTCTAAATACATACAAATTTTAATTTCTTCAATTTTTTTTTTAATATATTTAATGAGTATGCTTTATTTTATTTTTTTTTTTTTTTATATATTTCTAATTTTAATTTCCTAATAAAATTTTCCTAAATAGACTTTGTAATTTTATATGAATATACATATCTTTTTTAAAATTAATAATAATAATATGAAATTCTATATAAATATTTTTTTTTTTTTTTTTTTTTTTTAAAA
>NW_021628228.1:1215455-1232708 GCF_900005855.1 Plasmodium gallinaceum | reverse complement strand
TTTTAAAAAAATAAAATTTTTTTTTTTTTTTTTTTTTTTTTTTTTTCGAATTAAAGAGTTCCTAAAAATAATTCAACAACTTTTTTTTTTTTAAAAGAGATATAGAAAATCATGCTAGTACCTTTTAAAATAAAAATTTTTTATCTAAGTTTTCATAATATTTTTAATTATCCTTTTATAAAATTTAAATAATGACAGAAAAAAAAATGAAATAATAAATTGAATTGCACATGAAAAAATAAAATGAAAATTATTAAAATATCTATATGCAGAAAAAAATTAGAAAATTAAAAAAGAAACTTTTTTGTTGTCAAAAATAAAAAAAAAAAAAAAAAAATTAAAAATACTAATAAATAATATATATATATATATATATATATATATATATATATATATATATGTTTTATAATAAAATGAAATGAATTTTTTTTAGAATTCATGAAATACTATTTAATAATGAATGTATTTTAACAGCAAAACTTAGTAGTTGGATATATTGTGTTGCTCCACTGTGTAAACGATAATCATGTCTAGATAATTCTAATAAAATTTGATATTTTAATGAATCTTGATAATCAGAATTCGTAACAAAATAATTGTTAAACGCTTTAAAAATGTAAGATACATCAAAACCATCTTCAATAATATCTTGTACAGTTTTTTCTACATTTTTTAAATCTTTCATTTTGCATGCATCTATAATTTTTAGAATAATATTATCATTTGGTAAACCAGATACATCTAAAACAGATTCTAATGTTATTTGCGGATTAATACAAGAGCATAATTGCAAAATAGACACAGCTCTTCTTAAATCACCTTGAGTTGTTTCAATTATTTTTTCTAATGCATCATCTGTAATATTAATATTTTCACTTTTGCATATATAAAGTAATTTTTCTTTTTTTATATTAATTGGGATTGATTGGAATCTATAACAAGAACATCTACTAAATATAGGATCAGAAATTTTATGGATATAATTGCATATAAGTATAAATCTAGTAACATTTGAATATATTTCTATTATTCTTCTTAAAGCTGATTGAGCATCATCTGTCATCATATCTGCTTCATCTAAAACTACTAATTTCCATGATGGTAATGTTTCATTTGTTTCATTATTTATTTTATTTTTACTAATACTTATTCTTGTATATGCTTTTATTTTTTCTCTTACAATATTTATACCTCTATCATCAGATGCATTTAATTCTAAAACGCGATCTTTTATATTATCTTTTCCAAATAATTCATGAGCTAAAGCATTTATAGCTGATGTTTTTCCAGTACCTGGAGGACCGTGAAAAATTAGATGAGGCATATTTTTTGTTTTTACTACTTCTTTTAACATTCTTACTGCATTTGATTGATGAACTATATCATCTAATTTTTTTGGACGATATTTTTCAACCCATGGGAGATTATCCATATTATCTAAACTTACTTAAAATATAATGTTGATATTATTAAAAAAAAAATTTTTTTTTTTTTTTTTTTATAGATATATAATTTTCATAAAATTCTAGAATATATTAAAATATTTATCTATTTCTATATTTTCATATATCTTTTTATATATTATTTTCCATTTACTCATCTAAATATATATATATATACTTTTAAATAATAAATAAAAGCAATCTGAAAAATTATCACAATTTTATTCTACTAATTTAAATATTATATACATTTTTTTTTTTCTTTTTTTTATACTAGCTTTTTTTTTTTTTTTTTTTAAATATGCGCATCTTATATATTTAAATGCTATATTTTTATTTTTTTTTTTTTTTTTTAAGCTCTTCTAATTTTTAGTAATACAAAAAAAAATATATATTTCATATATATGTGCACTTTATATTTTCTATAATGTAAAATTATTCTAAAAATATTTTTCCAAATGTATAAAAAAACATATTTAATATATTTTAATATTTGTATTTCACCCCTTTTTTTTTTTTTTTTTTTTTTTTTTTTNTTTTTTTTTTTTTTTTTTTTTTATTATGTTAAATAATTATAAAAAAAAAAAAAAAATGCTGTCAAAATTTGTATGATACAAATTTAATAAACTATAAAGTTTTATTAAGATAAAAATAGAAATTAACAAAATTAAGTAATAAATAATAAATAGAAATACTCATTAAATATGTTAGAATGAAAAAAAAAAAAAAAAAAAGAATCGTTTGATTATTATTTATTAATATCATCTATGGAGAACTAAAATATTTTTTTTTTTTTTTTTTATTAACACATTTTATAAATATTTTTATTTATAAAGCAATTTAAGATAAATATTACAAGATTATTTTTTAAATTTTTATTATTTTTTATAATTTAATATATTATGTAATATGGACTGTATTATTTTTTAAACGATTTATAAAAATATACATGTTATCTTAATTTTTTATTTTAAATTTATAATAAAACGTGAAATTTATATCTTACAATTTTAAAATTTTCATATATATGTATATATGTAAAATGAAATTTTATTAATTCTTACGAGAATAATTTAAATGACATAAAACAATTAAAAATTTATTATTATTTTTTTTTTTTTATTCATTTTAAAGGTTAAGTATTTTATATTATAATTACATTTCATATACGTTATTTCATTAATATATTTAGCAAAACAATTTTTTACCTATATAATTTTTATATTATTTATTATTTTCATAAATTTATTTTAGATTTTCTTTTCTTTTAAGAAATTATTAATTAAAAGGACAAATATCCTATTGTTGTAAATCATTTAATTATTTTTAGTATTTATATGAGAGATTGTAATATTTTTTTCATCTAATTAATTGAACGTTAATTTTATGAATCCATGTATTTAAAAAAAAAAGTTGAAAAACTTCATGAAAAATTAAAATGAATGTGATATAACAATTTGTATAGATTATTAAAAAAAAGTTTTATATATATGTAAATATATATATATATGTGTGTATATATATATATATAATGTATAAATATTTTAACATTTCCCAATTTATATCAAGCAAAATGTGTACTTTAAATAAAAGTTATTTAAAATTAGAAAAACTAAATAACGAAATTTTTAAAAATTTAAGAAATAAAACTCTATTAATGAAAAAAGAAAATGTATATGTATATCCACCTGAGAAATACTTAAGTATAACAGATATTGAAAAATCATGCCCATTAATATTTGGAACACTAAAGCACAAATATAAGATAGATACTACACTTTTAGAAACTAAAGTTATTTTAAAAAAATATTTGGAATCATGTAAAAATGATTGTTCTGATAATTTACAAACTAACAGTAGTAGAATAAATTTTAAAGAACTTGATGTTAATGATAATATTAATTTAGTAGATAATAATAACAATAAAATAAATAATGAAAAAATTGAAAAGAATAATTTTGATGCAATTTCTTCATTTGAAGGTAATAATAGTGTAGACTTTTTAGATTCTTTTGTTCAATTGAAAATTCCTATTTTGAGTGAATATGAACAGAATCACCTTTTTAAACATATAATTGAAATAATTGATTCTTTAGCTGCTGATGTTGTATACAGACATAGTATGGGTTCCTATAAAAAAAATAATAAGTTTAACTTTGTAACTGTTTTATTTAATAACTTAAAAGTGTACCAAAAAAATAAAATTCATCATGAATTTTGTTTTTCACTAGATCAACAAAAACCACTGACAATAAACTGTTATATTGTTCATTCAGGGAATACTTCATATATATTAAAAGTTGATTTTTTTCAAGAAAATCAACTTATTTTTGATATATATTCTACATTTGTAAATATAAATAATTTAACATTTAAACCCCAATTAGTGGCTGGTGTGAGTAATCATACAAAAAATAAAGAATATGAGGAAGTAAAGGAATTTGCATCTCACCTTAAAGATATACAGAATTTGTTTAATCATAAAGATGTTAAAAATAAGTATTTAGATAAGAAGGATATTAATTTTATATTAAATTATTTTAAAAATGTAAGAGTAGAGAAAAAACCATACATAAAAAATATTTATGAAAATACAAATATTTTTGAACAAAATGAAAAAAAAGATGAAGAATATGAAAAAGAAAATATTTTATCGGTCATTGATGATATCCTAGATAAAGATGATTTATCCTTTTATATAGGAAAATCAAATTTTTATTGTAAAGATTCATATGTTGAATCAAATTACTTTATATCATCAGAATTTAAGAATATACACAATTTTACATTTGGAGGATACTTAGCTTATTTATCTTTTTGTCATGCTATGGTAATAATAAAAAATTTCGTAGCATATCCAGTCCTTATTGAAATAAATGAAATTCAATATATACTACCTGTTCCTTATAATTCTGTTGTTTCATTTAAAGGAAAAGTAGTTTATTGTGATAAAGAAAAAATTCAAATTAAAATTTCTTCATACTGCTTTGATTTTAAGAGAAGTACATATTTTTTAACAACAATTTTTGATTTATCTTTTGAAAATAATTGTGAAATATCCTTTATACCCCAATCTGATGAAGAAATTAAATTTTACTTATTCAGTTATATACGCTCACAACTTTTACAATAAAATTTTAATTATTATATAAGTACATAATAATTTTTTTTAATTTTATTAAATGGTGAAAATATATATATATATTTATGTATGTTTCTATTTCTTTAATATGTTCTATTAACGAATTTTATTTTATTTATTTTTTTTTTTTTTTTTAAATATGCTTAATCTTAAATAATTATGCATATATATTTACGTTATCAATTTTTATGTAAAATTTTAGAAAGAGTTATAAACCATATGTTTTTTATTTTTTAATTTTACTTAATTTTTTTTTTTTGGTTAAATATTTATTAATATCATCAATAAATGAAAACTGTTTTTTTTTTTTTTTTTTTTATTAAGTTCTTTTAACTTTATTGTTGAAGTAAAAACATCTTGTTAATTTTATATAAGGTATTTTTTAAGAGTAAATATTGAAAACAAAATTATTCCTTTGTATATATAAAAATAATAAAAAAAAGTATCTATATATAAATTTTCAAAAATAAAATTCATGTATAAAAATATTAATACTAATAATAATAACAATAATATTAACAATGGTAATAATAAATATTATTTAAACTACTTATTTTTCATAATATACACATTTCATTTATTCTTTATCTATCGGTTGTTAATTTCAATTATTTTTCACTTTTTATTTTAAAAAAAAAAAAAAAAAAAACATTTCCTTTAAATTAATAAAAGAAATACATGTTCATTTACAATTGTGATGGATTAATATGCTTAGCTGTTTCTTTTCTTACTCTTCTTTGTTCTCTTGATCTAACTCTAACAAAACGAGAATGAATTGCACAAGATACACAGTAACATTGTTTGATATATAATTTAGGCAATTGAAATGTAGAATAAACAGAAGCTTCTTTTATATCTCTTTGTGCTGATGCATCAACAATATTTCTAATATTAAATCTTTTTATTGCTTTATCTTTTGGTACGCATCTACCACAATTTGAACATCTTAAAGGATTTACATGTCCCCTGTTATGTTTTGATCTACCTCCGTTTCTACGTTTTTTTGGCATTTTTTAAAAAGCTTGTATGAAAAAAAAAAAAAAAAAAGAAAATGAAAACTTTAAATTTTAAAAATAAAGTTTAATATATATGTGTATATAAAAGTTTCATAATATTTTATTCTTAAAAAAAAAAAAAATTTTTTTTTATTTACATATTTTTCGAATTTATATTCTTTTATTTTTTTTTTTTTAAATAATTTTTTTTACTTGTAATTTAATATTTATAGTTTTATACAGGTTTCTAAATTTTTTCCCTTTTTTTTTACAGTAAGATTTATTGTTTATATTCTTAAAATTATAAAATAAAAGAAAAGAAAATATAAAAAAAAAAAAAAAAAAAATTAATAAAAATAGAAAAAAAAAATTATTTGATATAAAAATAACACAATATGAATATCTATATATTTCATATCCTTAAACCCCTTTTAAAACTTTTTTTTTTTTTTTTATTTAATACTTGCAAATGTTATTGAATATTTTATGTATTTTTGTGAATATCCTTTTTTTTTTTTTTTTTTTTTTTTTAANTTTTTTTTTTTTTTTTTTTTTTTTTAATAATAATATTAAATGAAAAAAGCATATATAACAATAAAAAAAAAAAAAAAAAAAAACAAATATTGTTATTCTGTAAAATTTAATTATGCTGTTCAGTGACTGTTTTTCTAAGGCATAAAAATTATAGGGTTTTTTTCAAATAAAAAATTTAATTTGAAAAATTATATTTATATTTTATACTTTTTGAAAGATACGTATAAAATATGTTTTTAAATCACGTTAATATATCTTAATGTTTTTAAATATTTCAAGGAACCATATAAAATTTTAATTTTTTACTTATTTCCTTTCTATTCATTTATATAAAAAAAAAATATATGTATTTTATACATATATATATATTCATTTGTATATGTATAAATAATTTTTTAGTCTTATAAAAGTGTTGCTAAAAAATGAATGCAACGTTTTAGAAAATTATAAAAAAAAAAAAATAAAACTTTTCATTAATATTATTAAGATTTTTTAAATTCTTTTAATATTTCATTTTCTTTTTTATTTTATTAAATTAAAATAAAATAATAAAGTATACGACAATATATTTTTGTTGCCATAATAAATATTTTATAGAAGAAATATAAGAAAATACACAAAGAAAAAGAAGAGACAATTACATTATTTTCCATAAATCTTATCTTTTGAATTTTTTTAAAATTTTACTTTTATCAATTTTTATTTATCATATATATCATTTTTCATCTTATGAATTCAAGAAAAATGAACAATGTAATCAACCTTTTAATTAATGAAATAAAAGTTATAGAACGAAAAGAAAATGTTAAAGATTTATCAAAGGAAAAAGGGATAAATGTTGCAAAATCATTTTTGAATGAAAATTTTTCTGATGCAAAAGTCTCAAATTTTTTATCAGGTCAATAAAATATATAAAAAAAAATTTCATTTATAATAATTCTCCCTAGTATAGAATTCTCCTTTTATTAATTTTTTATTATTAAAAATATTTTATTTGCAATATTTTAATTAAAAAAAAATATTATAAATCTTTATATCACTATTTAGACAAAGAAAAAGATAATAAAAGGGAAACAAAAGAAAAAAAAATAAATGAAGGAAATGAAGAAAAAGAAGATGAAGATATAAATGATGATGATGACCATATTAGTGAAAGTGAAAAAAAAGTTCTACAATTTTATGATGAAAAAATTGATGATTATAATGAAGAATATGTAAATAAAAAATATAGTAAGACATATAAATCAATAACAAAAAATATAAAAAATATGATCTGTTCATAATATATTAATACTTTTTTTTTTTTTTTTAAAAGGATTTTGTACAAAAAATTGTGATTCAAGTTTATGTTGCTGTGGATGCTTTACACCTGTTTGTTATCAAAGTCAAAGGTTATTTTTTCTTTTTACTTTTTTTTCATTTTATTTTTTCAAATACATATTTTTTTCTCATATGTGTTTTCTTTTTTTATTAAAGGCATGAACATTATATTAATCAATACAGAAGCTTATATGCAGTTAATGTAAAAATAAATGAAGATACTTTATTAGATGAAGATGAAATTAATTCAAAAAATAAAAACTCAAATAATTTAGATGGAAAAGAAGAAAACAATATAAAAAAGGACTTAAATAATATCACAACTACAAATAAAAAAAGGAGAGAAAAGGAAAATTCACTAAAATATCACGCTGTTTTTTGTATTAACTGTAATAATCATATTGCCTATTTTGAAATAAAAGAAAAAGTCTTTCATTTTTTTGATGTTTTACCTGATTAAAGTAATGTTATTTTATAAAAATATGAAATTTCGCTTTTTCCAAACATAAAATTTGTAACAAAACATTTCATATTTTTTTTTTTTTTTTTTTTAAATAAATCTTTTGAATTTCTTTTTCATAAGAAAAAATATAATACTTTTTTTCTTTTTTTTTCAATAGAAAAAAATTATAAAACAAAATTCCTAATTTTATTTGTTTATTTTTTTTTTTTTGTTTTTCGTTTTTGTTTTAACTTCTTTAAATTTTATTTTGGAAATTATTTTGATAAGTAAATTTTTTTTTTTTTTTTTTATATTATTTTATTTTATTTTTCTGTATAATTATTCATATTAAAAAATTAAATATGAAAATATTTATTTTTTATATAAAATATATATAAATATAAAGAATAAAAAAATAAAAATAGAAGTACCACATTATACAATTTTTTTTTTTTTTTTTTTTTTTTTGTTCTCTTTTTTGGAACGTTTTAAAAAACGTATATATTTTTGCTAATTTTATATATACAAAATTTTAATTATTTTCGTTTTCCTTTTTACATTTGACTTTTCAATTTCTTTAATTTTGAAGAATGTAATTTAGTTTTTCTATTTTTATTTAAAAGTTATAATGTTAAAAAAAAAAAAAGTGAAATTAAAATGTTTTTTAATAGCAATATTACATAAAATATCTTTGTCTCTACTTTTATTTCTAATTTTTATCTAATTGGATATATTTCTTTTTATGTTGTCATATTTAAAAAAATATTTTTTACATAAAAATGTTAGAGGAAAAAAATAATAGTGAACAATGTAAAAATGAAAACTATGAAAATAAATACCTCTCTCAATTTTATTCTTTTTTAAATTCTAATTATATCAAAAATACATTTGAAAATAAACTAGAATATAGTAGTGATATAAAGAAAAAACATATATCTTGTAGAAAAGCATATAAATACCTAATAAGGAAATTTAAGAAAGTTAAAACATATATATATATATATATTTAAAAAATTAAAATATGTTTTCCATATGAATTTCCAAAGTTACATTGTTCACAATTTATAGTTGTTATAAACATTCTTATGAATATGACTATTTATATATTTTAGAATTTTTTTTTTTTATTTTTCACCATTTCATTATTATATTTTAACTAACAACTTTTCCTATATTTTCTTTTATCTTTTTGAAGGTAGCTATAGAAAGTGATTTATATCTTGAAGAAATTGAAATTAGAAATGGAAACGAGAAACTTATCATACAGCTGTTTGGGAAAAATTCAGTCACTTTAAAAAAACTTTATAAAAAAAAAAAATTAATTGATCATTACTTTTTTCTTCTTATTTTGTTTAATGTACTGTCTAATTTGCCTTATTCTATTACTCCAATTCAAAAGGTAATTTTCTTTATTTTTTTATATATATATATATTTATAAAAAGTATATATGCATATTTATTTCTCTTTATAGTTTATAAATATATGTGATAGTTATACCAACTATGGCATAAATCTTCTAATGGATTTGAATTGGAAATTTTATAGAAAAAGGAAAAAAATTCATAAAATTTATTTTGAGCCAGTAAACTTTTTTATATTATTTAATTGAAATGAATTAGCACATATTTATTAACACATATATTATTATTTTAATTTATATTTTTAGGTTTTTCATTTATTGATATTATTATGGAATAACCATTACTTTCATATTTCCTTGTCTAATACTTTAGTAAAAAAATAAAATAAAAGTTTTATTTTTATTTTTGAAACATTAAAATTATCTATTGTATTATTTGTTCAGATAATATTAACCTTTTTCTATAAAATGTACATAATTTTAAAAAAACTACAAATAAGGAATGTTAATTTATTTGATAATATATACATTTTATGCTCTTCATATGTCAATAAAATAAATTCTATGTTGTGGTAATAAAATGAAAAACTGAAAAATAAATAAGTTAACATTTAAATAAATAAAAAAAAAAAAAAAAAAATGTACAAAAATACAATTAAATTTCTTTTTTATAATTTTTTTTATTATCACAGGTTCAGTATTTATTTAATAATTAAAAGAATGTTAATAGATGAATGTGAAATAAAAATTATGAAAAAAAAGAAAACTTATTTAATTCTACCAATATTTACAGATATTATAAAAATTTTAGATGTATACGATGAAATAATTAAAAAAACAAATATAAATCCTTTAGTGAAACTTTATGAAGAATTAAAATTATTCCTATTTTTCTTTTTTCATAAATTATTATATAATTTAATAATAGAACAAAATATGATACCTCAGAATATTTTCAAATATTTACAAATAAATAATAATTTTTTATCTAATAAAAAAAAAAAATATAATAAATTAATTTCATACAACTGTAAAAATAAAAAACAGAGCGAAATATATAACAGTTATTATAAATATACTAATTCAATTAATGAAAATTTCATATTTCTATCATTTATTGAAAATTTTTGTTTATTTAATTCTTTTACGGAAGACAAAACAAATTATTCTTTTTCTTCTTTATCTTTTTCTTTCAATTCAATTAACTCTTCTTCATTGTCTAATGAGAATGAATTGGTAAATAAAAAGAAAAGAGAAGATTTAAAGGATGAAAATGTGCCAGATAATATTTTTAGTAAAAATGAAAAACCATTTCAAATAATAAAAATGTGTAAAAATAAAATAGAAATATTAAATATGCAGTACAGTCATTTTTTTATTCATAAATGTAAAAATGAAAATAAATATATATTATTAATTAAAAGTTATTTCAATGATTATTTGTGCGCTCTTGTAAATAGTTTATACATCTATTCAAAAACGATCTATTCACCTAAAAATTTTAAGAAATCAAATAAGGACAAAAAATATAATGAATTACAAATAAATGAAAAAAAACAAACAAATGAAGATACCAACAATGAAATGGAGGATGATAGTAATCAAAAAGTGAATAAAAATATAATGAATAATAAAAAAGAAATTGTAGAAGAGTTTAATGAAAAAAAAAATATTGAAACTACTGAAAAGGAAAATATTGAAAATGACAATGAAAAAAATTTATTTAATGGAGAAAGAATAGATGATTTATACTATCAAGAATATGTAAAAATTGATAATAATTTTTTTTTTGAAATTAATAATAACAATCCAGATAAATATGCAATGAGTGATAATGATAGCATAAATGAATTTAATATGATACACAATCAAAAAATACAAAATCCATATAAATTAATGGAAAACAAAAAAGAAAAAAAAAAAAAATTTGGAGAAAATAAAACAAAAATATTCAATATTTTAATAAGCTTTATAGAAGTGATATATAGAAATATTTTTAAAAAAATTTTAAAAAAAATAAATAACAGTAAAAGTATAATTGAATTAAAACTATATTCATATATAGAAAAAATATATGAATATAATACTTATTATTGTTTAAAAAACAGATTAAAAAAATTTTGTTTTATTTTATTTTTTTCCGTAACGTTAAAAAACTTAATAAAAGAATATATATGTAAAATAAATAAAGAAAAAGTAAATAAAAACACATTTGAAAATTTTCAATCTACATTAATATATGATACATGTAGCTTTATTAAAATATATAATCAATTAATAGAAATAGATTTTAAAGATTTTTTTGATAATAAATATATTAATTTTCTTATTTACTTAAAGAATATACTTACTTTACCGAGTGATAAATTATTACATCTTCCTATAAAAAATAAATATTTCTTTTATTATATCAGTAATAAAAGAATAGATATAAATTTTAATAACTTTATTGAAGACTATAAATTAAAAAATGCCATAATTGAAAATAAAAAAATAAATAATGAAAACAATTCAGAAAATAATAGCTTATCATCAAATAACCTTAACGTGCAATTTGAAGAAAGAAAAAAAGAAAAAAAAATTATTGAAAACAAAGATAAAGGAGAAAAGAAAGAAGATAATACATTAAGCTCTATAAACCCTTTAAATAAGAAAAAAATAAATAATTCACATGATTGTTTATCAAGAAAGGAAGCTAATGAAGAAAAAGAATGCAATAATATGAAAACAGAGAGTAATGAAATAAATATATATAATGATATGAGTGACATTGATAATGAGGAATTCAGTGAAAATGAAAAGAAATCCATATTTTCTCAAAATGAAAATAATGTAAATATTAAATATCCTTCAAATAGTGGTAATAATAGTGAAATTAATAAAAATGAAAAAAAAAAAAAAAAAGATATACATTATCTGGATGAAATTGAAACAATTAGAAAATGTGATTTAGACAATCCTAGTAGTGATAAATCAATTTTTAAAAAAAACAAAAATAATTCATTTGTTGAAAATGAAAATAATTCATTTATTGAAAATGAAAATAATTCATTTATTGAAAATGAAAATAATTTATTTATTGAAAATAAAAATAATTTATTTATTGAAAATAAAAATAATTTAAATTATGAAACTGATACAAGTAAAACATATAATGAAAACCTTAATGTTAAAGAAAGAAAAAAAAAAAATACAAACTCACTTAATCAGAGTGAAGATGAAATAGATAAAGATTATGATATAAGTAGTATTTATAGTGAAGAATTTGATTATAAAAAGAAAATAAAAAAAAAAAATACCTTATTTGAAATGAACGAAGATGAAATAAAAAATTGTATAAAGGTTTATATAAAAAACGCAAATGGACAGTTTGATAGAAAAATATTAATTTTAAAAGATGATAAAATTTATTTTTATAACTCAGAAAATTCTATATCTTATGATTCTTTTTATTTTTTAATGGAAATAAAAAAAATATATTCTTATGATGGTTTTTTTGATTCATTAATTAGTTCACAAAAGCTAAATATAGTGAATTCAACAAATTCTTCCTCTACTGACGATGATGTTGATTTTTATTCAAAAAATAAAGAAAGCTTTTCGTCAGAAAGTGAATGGCAAAAATGCGGATTTGACGCAAAAATAGTTAAAATTTAAAATACATTTTTTTTTTTCTAATTTTTTTATTTTTTTTTTTTTTTTGTATCTCATTTCTTATTTTTTTTTTTTTTTTTATCTTATATATTTTTCTTTTTAGATATTCCATAACTCTCTTAGAAAAAATATTCAATTAATGTTCATAGACCAAGACTACGAAAAATTTGTCACAAAAATTAATAACGTTTTAGTTCAAGAGCGAGATAGAAACTATGAATACGTAAACTTGAGTTATGATAAGAATATAGAAAATCAAATGATATCAGAGTATTTAAATAATAACATAAAAACAGAAGAAAATAAAGAAAAATATTTTAGTACAAAAAGTAATAGCATATCAGAAAATGAAAGCTCTGATTACAAGGATAGCAATCAATATAATAATAACAAACTCGTAAATACGGACAATAAATATGATTCATCTCAAAACGATATAGAAGAAAATGAAAATATACTAAATAATATACTAAATGACAATAAAGATATATTAGAAAAAAAAAATAATTCAACAAATAACTCACAAACATATATTAACTTTGAGGAATATAGATATTCATCTAGTACTACTGATATTTATATAAAGGAGAAAAATTACTTTTCAAAGAAACAAAAAATAAAAGTAAAAAAAGAAAATAAAATGAAACTCTTTAAAAATATAAATAAAAATGATATATATAATTTATTTTTTGAAGAAATATATAGATTATATAAAAACAAAAATAATAATATTTCAAAAAAAAATTCAGATGATCTTTTTTTTTATAAATCTGTAAATAAACTTTACTTTACAATAAATCTCTCCTGATATTATTTTAGTTATTATTTTAAATTATTATATATATATATATATATATATATATATATATATATATATATATATATATATATATATATATATATATATATGTATATTTTTTTTTTTTTTTTTATGTTTTTATTTTTAATTTATCTTTATATAATTTTAATTTTATTTATAACATATTACTTTATTTTCATTGTCTTTTTTAACTGTTTTAATTGTATTTTTTGTTCCTATTATTTTTTATTTTTATTTTTTTTTTTTTTAAGTTATTGATATTATATCCTTTTGAATATTTATCTTCCTTTATTCGTTTTTGTCTACCATAACAAATGTTATATATAAAGTATTAAATATCCTATTTTCCAATATGTATTTAAGATTCATTTTTATTTTTGTTTTATTTTATTTTATCATATAAATATTCTAAAAAATACAAAAAAAAAAAATATTTTTTTAATTTATTTGCACTGAAACTTTCTCAGATAAATGAAAATAAAAAATATTTTAAAAGCTATACGAAAATGTTTTAAAAATAATAAAATATGTGTGTGCTTTTTTTATTTTTTCTTTTTTTAAATCAATTTAGCATTTAAGGGAAAAACGATAAAAAAAATTATTTAGATAAACTTTAAAAAAATATAAAAAAATAAATAAAAGTTTAAAAATATATAAAAAAGAAAAAAAAAAATAAAAAAAATGACAAAAAAAAAAAAAAACAGACTTAATATTTTTCTTTTTTTTTTTTATGATGATTTATGATCACAAATTTTGTGCATCATAGCTACAAATTCCTCAAAATCAATCTGAAATGAAAAAAAAAAAAAAAAAAATATATATATTAATAAATATTTTTTCTTTATGCTAATTATATATATATATATATATATATTTATTTAACATCTTTTTATACATCTATATATATTATCATACGATATATATATATATATATTTTTTTTTTTTTTTTTGTTTTATTACCATATTATCCTTATTTTTATCTGCTTCTCCTAATACATCATTCCACATTTTTTCACTTATTGATGTCAAACCAAATAACTATAATAAAAAAAAAGAATAAATGACATATTACACATGTGTGTTATTATTTATAACTTTTTATTTATATGTTTTTTTTTTTTTTTTTTTTTTTTTTATTACGTTAGCTAATTCATCTTTTGTTATTTTTCCACTTTTATCAGTATCAAATAAATTAAATGCGTCCCTTAATCTTTCTTCACTGAATAAGATTTGTTTGTCCATACATACAGAAATAAATTCTACATTAAAAAAAAAAAAATATTATAATTTGAATAAAAAAAAAATATATGCAAAATATGTAAAGATGTAGTTTGTAATGTTTTAAAAAATATATAAGATATTATGATAATGTGATTGAAGATTTTATATATATATATATTTATTTATTTTTTTAACTTGAATTTTTTTTTTTATTATATACCTGAATATTCAATATATCCATTTTTATCAAAATCAACTTCCTTTAAAATATTATCTACCTCCTCCTCTACATTTTTTAATTCACCCAACTCATTTTTAAACTAAAAAAAAAACATATATATATATATATATATATACATGTTATTATTAAAATAAATAATTTTATATATTTTTTTAATAATTAAAGTTATTTCTTTATATTTTATATTTTTAATTTTTTCTTAATAATGTATTACGCTTCTAAGAATATTATATCCTTCAATGAGTTCTTTTTTATCTAATTGTCCATCTCCATTTTTGTCTAATTTTTTAAAAATGTCAGTTAATTCTTTTCTTTCTTCTAAGGTGGTTAATTTACTTCCAATAAATAAAATAGCTGCTTGAGCTAATTTTTGACTTCCTTCAAATTTTCTCATATTTGTTAATGCACCAAACAAAGTTTTCTGATCACTTTTGTTAATATTGTCAGCATATTTTTTTATCCATGCACTATTTAAGGCTTCTTTAGCTGTAATTCTTTTATTATAATCATAAGTCAACATTAATTTGATTAACTCTTTTGCTTCATCGCTAATATTTTTCCAATCGTTAAAATCAAAATAATATTTTCCTTTTTCAACTTTTTTAATAATATCTTGATCATTTTGACCACCAAATGGTGGATATCCACATAATAATATATATAAAATTACACCACATGACCACACATCACATTTTTCATTATACTTTTTTTTTAAAACTTCTGGTGCTATATAATAAGCAGTCCCTAATCTATCTCTTAATTTATAATCCTTTGAAAAAAATGAAGATAAACCAAAATCAACTATTTTAATATTTAACAAACTATTTTTGTTTTCTAATAAAATATTTTCTGGTTTAATATCCCGATGAACTATATTATGCTTATGTAAATAACAAATTCCACTTAATATTTGTTTCATAATATTAGCTGCATCACATTCATCAAATTTATGTCTGTTAATAATTTGTTCAAATAATTCTCCTCCTTTGTAAAATTCTGTTACCAAATAAAAATACTTTTTATCTTCAAATACATCATACAATTTTATAATATTTGGATGATCTAAAGATTTTAATAAAGATATTTCATTATATATTTCTTCATTAAACTTATCATCTGTTTCATTATGTTTATTACTATCTGAATAACTCATTTTTTCAAATTGAGATTTTTTAATAACTTTAATAGCTTTTTCTCCATGTCCATGTTTTTCTCTACATAATAAAACTTCTCCATATGCACCACTTCCTAATTTTCTAACTTTAAAATAAGATTCTCCAATTTTTCCTTCTTTTTTTCTAACATACATTCCAGGTTTTATAGCTAATTCATCTTGATTATTATCATTTTCTTCTTTTAACGTGTTATTTTTATTGTTTATATTACTTGTACTTTTTTTTTTAAAATGTTTAACCTCTTTGCTTTGATTGCACCCCATTTCATGTTATTTTAACAAAATAAAGTAAATAATTATAAATAAATAAAATAAATAATAAATAAATAAATAAATAAATATAAAAATATTAATAAAATGATGATTATATTTAAAATAATATGTATAAAAAACTTAGTAGCATAAAATTATATACAATAGAAAACTAAGAAAGTCAAAATATATATTTATATTCATATTTTTTAATTTAATTCCATTTTATTATTTTCACTTTTTATAACATATATATATATATATATATATATATATATGTATATATATATATATATTCACAATTCCTTAAATATTCAAAATTTTATTCATGTTTTTATTATTAATATCTACAAAAAAAAAAAAAAAAAATAAAATAAAATAAAATATAAAAAATTATTTAAATTTATAGAAAAAGTATGAAAGAAAAATAGGAATATATTTATATATATATATATGTGGAAAACAAAAAATGGAAATTTTAAAATATAAAAAAGACAACATTTTAAAGGAAAATTGTGCACTTCTAATATCTATCAATAATATATATATTATTAGTAAAAATAAGTTTTTTATTTATTATCTATTATCATATAAATATTACACTTTTTTTTTTTTTTTTTTTTTTTTTTTATAGTGTGCACTGTTATTGCAAAGG
>NW_021628228.1:1212747-1214455 GCF_900005855.1 Plasmodium gallinaceum | reverse complement strand
TTTTTTTTTTTTTTTTTTTTTTTATTTATAGTGTGCACTGTTATTGCAAAGGTACAGTTTTATTTTTTGTTTCTTTTTTTTAATTTAAAGTATTATTGTAAATATTAGCTAAATATAATAATGCCATACATAATTTTAAATATACATATATATTTGTGCATAATTAAATGTAAAAAACACTAAAATTATTATTTTATTTCTATAAAAATATTTTTCAAAAATTATTATTCTTCATACAAAAGTTATAAAAAAAAAAAATAATAAAATTAAAAAACTATTATTCAAAATAAAAAAGAATATATAAAACTTATTGCAATTATCCTACTTACCATAATAATGAAGCTATTTACTTCAAAAAGATTAAATATTTTGTATAAATTCACTTATCTTTTTATATTTAAAAATATATTATTATTATTATTACTATTACTCATTTCTTAAAAAATTCATAAAACATATAAATTAAAAAATGTAAAAATGCTAATTGTATTATACATATCTTTATATCAATTTATATTTTATTGTATTCATATAACAAAACAATGAAAAAAAATAAGTGTATATATTAATATCTATATATTAAATTTTTATAAAAAAATTACAAAACATTTAGATATTTTACAAAGATATAATACACATTTATATATGTATTAAAATGGAGTTTATATTAAAAATTAACTAGAAAAATTATTAATGTATATATATTTTTATATTAATATTTCTTTTTCTTTTTTTATATATTATTTATTTTAACAACTTTAAAATACATAGAAAAAAAGATATAGATATAAGGTCCAATATAAAGGTCCAGATATAATTTTAAAAATAACAGTTTTAATAATATTTATTATAGTAAATATAGATATTCATAAATAATTAAAAAGTAAAAAATATATTATATATGTAGCATATTTAGAAGTAAAATATATATATTCACATAGTTTTAATTTTTTGAATTATAATTTTTAATATAAACACAAAAGTTATTTTTCTAATTTAATTTTATATTGTCATAAGATGAAAAACACACATACCTCAAAAAAAATAAAATAATAATTAGCAAAATAATACAAGGTAAAAATGAAAAGATAAAGAATATTTTTATTAATAAGTATATAATTATTACAACAGAACAACTACATATGTTTTCTATATAAATAAAAAAAAATATGAAAATATAAAGATTATATATATATAGCAAATATATAAAATACATAAAATATTAAATAATAAACTATGTCTACAATTTAAAGATAATATTACTTAGAAAATTATAAAAATATATATATATATTTACATATATTGATTATTGGTTATAGAAAAAAGAAAATATATACATAAAAAAATAAAAAAGGTATTTTTAAATTTATAATATGCAAAAAATTCTAAAGTATAGTTTTTCTTCTTTTTATATTATTCTATTCATTTTTATTATTCATATTCCTAATTTATTATTATATATACACATATATATATATATACATATATAAATATCCTACCAATTTTACTTTTTAAAGCTTAACCTTTTATTTTAAGAAATATTAAAATTTTCCTTGAAAAATAAAAACTCCGTTACATTAAAAATATATATTTTTACATAATTTTTAGTTTTATATTATATTTATAAATATTCATCAACTATTAATTTTGAATGAACAGCAAACATTCATCAAATAATTACAAAAAAAAAAAAAAAAAAAAAAAAAAG
>NW_021628228.1:1182667-1211747 GCF_900005855.1 Plasmodium gallinaceum | reverse complement strand
AAAAAAAAAAAAAAAAAAAAAAAAAAATGGTACCAATTTTTTGGAAACACACAACTTACAAATGCATTCTTTTTTTTTTTTTTTGGCTCAATAAATTAAAAAATACATAAACATAATAAAAAAGTATATAAGTATATAGATTTATATAAATATATTTATATAAATTTCCTTTTTTAATTTATCTTATTTTTTATTCATGATTTTTTACCTTTTTAATATTAGAATTTGTGTATGCTATTTTAATGGAAAAAAAAAAAAAAAAAAATTTCGCAAACATGCATTCATATGTGTGTACAACTGAAACAAAATGCATGTTTAAAAAAAAAAAAAAAATAAAACAAAATAAAATGAAATAAAAAAAACTCTATTTTCGCTGTTTTACACTTTCTTTTCTTTTTTTCTAACCATAATTGTTCTTTTTGTTCTATTTTATTTATTTTCATTTTTATTTTTGATCTTTTATTTATATGAAATTATGGAGATATTTAAAAAAGAATTTGATAATAATTTTTATTTGTTTTCATTGTAAGGAGATAAAATCACAGTATTTATTCAAGAAAAACCTTACATTTTAATAAATATAAATTATTTTTCATTAATTAAAATGTAAAAATAATTTTTTGTTTATTTATATTTGCAAAACTTCAAAATAAAAAAAAGAAAAATATGATGTGTATATTCAATGAAAAATATGTGAATTCTTTATAAAAAATAAACATATTTACTTCTATATATATATATATATATATAATGTAATAAATGTATATTAAAAATTTTAAAATAACAAAAATCCTTTTTTTTTACTTTATTATCAAGGATAACATCTAAATCATTAATTAGTTAAAAAATATTAGCTAAAATATTAAATTTACTTTTATAGTAAAAAAATAATAGTAATTATCATTGAGCATATGGATAGTTAATCTGGGAACATATAAAAATTAAGTAGTAATTAATACATTTAAAATAAAAACTTAATGATCCTAAATATAAAATTTGATAAATGAAATAGGCATAATCCATTAATAAATTAAAAAATAAATATAATAATTTTATGTTATTATGAAAATGATTTATTACTAAAATTCAATTAAATATCTAATAAGATAATTATATTTTTTATAATAATATTAATATAATATATTCCCTCTATAAAATTTATTAAAAGAAAATTTTATCTCTTTTTAAATAAACTCATAACAAAAAGAAAAAAAAAATAAGTACTCCAATTTACATCTTTCAAATTTACATCTTTCAAATTTACATCTTTCAAATTTACATCTTTCAAATTTACATCTTTCAAATTTACATCCTTCAAATTTACATCTTTCAAATTTACATCCTTCAATAAAAATTGGTTAATTTTATATTATAAAATTTGTTTTCTTTTTGTTGTTTAACTTAAGCCATATTTTATGTTTGTTTACTTTTGTATTATATATAAGAATTGATAAAAAAAACAAAATAAAATAGGATCAGACAGAATGATTTTTACTGATATAAAAAAAATATAACAGGAAAATATTAAAATGGAGATATTTATGTAATATTAAAATGTATCTGATATAAATAAAATCAACATTTTCTTTTTATATTCTTATCAAAATTATATTACTAAAATGCAAATGCCTTCATTTTGATAAAAAATAGTTGTAACATACATGCATACATGAAATATAAAACATAGCAACATATATATTTTAAAAAAAAATATATTCCATAATAAATTATCATACATTTACATTTTCTTACAAATAAATATGTAGATTATCTTTTAACAATATAATGATTTAATATATATACATATCTGTATTTTTTTTTTTTTTTTTTTTTTTTTTTTTTGATTAATTCTACAACTTTCTGATTGCTAATAAACACAAAAGAAATATATAAATTAAAATGATTTATTACACATAATTTAAAACCTCTCTTTTTTTTTTTTATAGAAATTACGAAATTTAATTAATATATTTGGTATACAAAATATTTTATATTTAATTCATTTATTTATTTATTTAATCATGTTAATATAATACATAAAATTATAATTATATTTTCTGAACAAAACAAATTAAATGTATTATTATAATAAATAAAAAAAAAAAAAAAAAAAAAAAAAAAAAATACAGATATGTATATATATTAAATCATTATATTGTTAAAAGATAATCTACATATTTATTTGTAAGAAAATGTAAATGTATGATAATTTATTNATGTTAATATAATACATAAAATTATAATTATATTTTCTGAACAAAACAAATTAAATGTATTATTATAATAAATAAAAAAAAAAAAAAAAAAGTACAAATAATTTTGATACTATAACAAAAATAAAAAAAAAAATTTTAAAATGTAAAAAAAAAAGTCTATAAAGGAATGAATAATATATGTTTATTATTTTTTTCTATAATAAATTTTAAAGGGTAATTATTTTTTTTTAAGTTTTATTTTATTTTCATTATTTTTTTTCTTTTAATTCTGATTATGAACACTTTTCAATTCTTTTTCTTTTATAATCATAATTTTTTTTTTTGCATCTTCTAATCTTTTTCTCTCATTTTCTACCCATTCAAAATCATCAGGAGTCATTATTCTAATAGTTAAATAAATAGCAAATATACACCAACTAAAAATTAAAAATCCTGTAATAAAAATTTTAAATTCTGTTGAAAATGTAGGGTTGTTTTTATGTTTATATTTTTTAAATGTATTTATATCAATATTCGTTATTTTAAATTCTGATAATATATTCTCTTTTTTTTTAATTTCTAAAAATTTTTTATATTCATCATCCATCTCTTTAACACTTGGTCGTTCATGGACATAATACTATAAAAAAATAAATATATGAAAAATAAAAATGTTAAATTTACATATTAACAATTGTGAATAAATGATAGCACAAAATGAGAAATAAAAAATACATTAGAAACTTTCTTGGAGGATAAATAACGAATTCCTTTAAAAGAAAAATAATTTTTTTTTATTTTCCATAAAATCATTTTAAATTATACATTTTTTGCTCTCTTCTCTTTTTTTTTTTTTTTTCTTATTTATATCAAATAACAATTTTCATTTTTTTGAATATTAATTTTGCTTCATTCTATTTTATTTATTTTTTCTTTTTTTTATATAAAATTATTTATATCATTTAATATTTGTAAATCCTTGATACTTGTAAAAAAAAAAAAAAAAAAAAAAAAATTAAAATAAAATAAAATAAAATAAAAATTGAATTAAATAAAACAAAAGATAAATAAAATATAGAAAAATAAATATATAAGAAAATAAAATAAAATAAAACAAAGCTATATTTTATCCTTTCTTTATATATTTTAAAATTTCTTTTCCTGCACATATACTAATAAAACTTCATTGATTTTTTATATCTTTTTTGAATCGGAAAAATTAAATGAATTTTTATTAATAAAATATTTTAGAACATTTTTATAAATATTTTTATATGGTTTAATATATATATATATATATATTAAATGAAAATGTAAAATTATTTTTAGAATTTCAAAAAAGAGAAAATAATAAGGAATATAAAAAAGTTTTTTCAATAATTTTTTATATTTAATATATTTAAAATCATATATGATACTTAATTTTCAACATTTTTTATAGATATTAATTTTATCACATAATAGTAAATTGTATATTTTAAAATCATTCCATATAACTTTTTTTTTTTTTTTTTGTTTACACATTTTAAACAATTACAACTTCGCTTAATATATTCTTTATAAAAGTTTATGATATCAATTTTTTGATAAATATGCTTTTTTTGAAATGCACACATATATTTGTAAAAACCAAAAAAATACGAAACTTTTTGTAAAATTTTAATAAATAATTACCGTTTATAACTAAAACTATGAAAATATAATTATTATTATATTTTTTTTTTTTTATTAAATATTAGCATAAAATCACTTTTATAGCTTTATATATGTATGTTTTTTTAAAATGTTGAATTTTATTCTTTTGCAAAATAGACAAGGAAAAACCAGATTTTCTAAATGGTTAGAAATAAATAAAAAAAGAAAGCTTTCTAAAATAAATACAAAACTTTTTATTATTTTTTTTTTTTTTACATATACAAAGGTACATTAATTGCAATGAAACCAAACAAAAGAAAATAGAAAGGGATATTAATAAAATTTTAATAAATAGAAGCAGATCTTATGCAAATATATTTATCTATGAGAATTTTAAAATTGTTTATAGACTATATGCAGGTGTGAATAATTTATAATGAGATAAAACAATTAAACAAAAATAAATCAAAATGAAACTCAAAAAGGGTTTTACATATATGTTGATTTAGTAGTTGGTTTATAATTTTTTTAAATTATTTTTATTTCTTTTTTTTTTTATTTTAGGTTTATATTTTGTTGTATGTATTGAAAATGAAAACGAATTATATATATTAGAATTTATTCATTTTATGGCACAATTATTAGACAACTTTTTTACAAATGTTTGTGAGTTAGATTTATTATTTAATTTTCATTTTCTATATTATTTTTTTGACAATATTATATTAGGAGGATATATATACGAAGTAAATAAAAATATAATATTAGATAAAATAAATAAAATTAAAAAGTTAATATAAAATTAAAAATATATATATATAAATTTTAATTTAAAAAATTCCTTTTCCATCAAATTTAATATTATCTTAAAAAATTATATTTTTTTATTACATATCAATCTTTTATGAATATATATATATTTTAAAATATTAATTTATCTTTCTTTTTTACAATTTGTTTTCAAAATTTTTTTTTTTTTTTTTGTCTTGGTATTATTCTGTATATTTGTAAAATATTGTACTTTTAAAACTTTTTTACAAGTGCTCTTATTTAAAACCTTCTTTTTTTAGATTATTTAACTTTTAAATAAAAATATTTTTGAGTGTGTTTTTTTTTTTTTTATATATTTAATTAAATACTATATTATAAAAATATATATTTATAAAAATAAATATATGTATATATATATAAAAATAAATATATGTATATATATATAAAAATAAATATATGTATATATATAAAAATATATATATAAAAAGAAAAATCTTATTTTTCAATTTATATAGAATTTTGACAAACTAAATATTATAATCTTAAAAGAATAAGAAAATTTTGATAATATTTCTAAAAATATTATTAAAGAGGTTCTTATTTTTTTATTAAAATATTAAGCAGAATAATTTTAAAAAAAAATTATTAAAAAAAAATATAGAGAAATGCTTCAAAAATTAATAAAAAAAAAGATTGAAAATAGGATGATTTATAAAAGTGTTTTTTAAATTATAAAAAAAAAAAAAACAAAAAAATAAAAAGAATATATAAAAAAAAAAAAAAAAAAAACAAATAATAAAAATTAAAAAACAAAAATATTTTAAGAAATACTTGGAACACAAAATTATATATATAGAATATATTTGTTTTATTCATATAAAATGATGGTTTTATGCAAATTAAAAAAAATGATATTTTCTTTTAATAATGAAGAAGATTTTACTTAATAATCCTTTCAATAACATACTTAGAATTTTTAAAAGATATGAAAATTCTACTAAATTAAAAATAAAAGAATATGAAGAATGCTTAAAAAATTTATCTAACCATAATAAACTACTAAGGATAGATATTAATGGAAAAGAGAAAAAAATAAGCAAATACTTTTTTGATAAAAATAAATATATATATGTGAAAAATAAAGACGATATAAAAGCCTTTGATAACAAAGCGAAAATAGAAAATACAGATATATATGTTATAAAAAAAAGTTTAAAAAAGGAGAGAAAATTACAAAAATCATTAAAAACATTTAAGGATACATATGATTTATCACAAGAAGAATTTATATATATGAAATTTATATATAAAATAAAAATAAAGAATATATTTTCATTAATAAATAATTTAAGAAAAAATATATACATAGATAGACAAAAAGAAAAAATATTGTTAAATTGCATATACAAATATTTAAGTTATAACTGTTACGTTCTATCAAAAAATGAATTTTTTTTTTTTATATATATTTTTCCTCAACATATTAAATACTCAAATAAAGTTGTATATTATTTAACTAAGCTATTGGAAAATAACCAAATAGATATAGATGAATGTTTAACATTAATGGTAGAAATAAACTTATTAAACATTAATTATCATATTAGAAATAAATATATTGATTATATAAACAGAAATAAAAATAAAATACATTTATTTCATATATTTGATTTATTAACTAAAGGTTCTTATATGTTTTCTATTTTATTGAATCACTCTAATGAAAATAAAGATTTTATCTTTATAGAAAATATTCTGAATACATTAAAAGATAAAAAAGTTGTTTTTAATGAAGAAATAAAAAATAAATACATAAATTTTATTTCAGTTTATGCAAATAATAATATTTATTTGAAAACTTTTTTTAATGATATATATATTTTGTTATATAAAAAAATATTTTTAGAAAATTATAATTACATAAAAGATAATGATTATATTAAAAATGTAATTAAATTAACCAATGATAATATCATATTAAGGCATATTAATAGCATATTATTGATGAATAATAGACAAACAATTTTAAATAGCAATAAAAATGTTAAAATAAAGGTTTTTCCTTCTTTTTTAGAAGAAAAAAAAGAAAACAAAACACAAAATATAGATATAAATTCCATTAACTATGATAATATTAGTACATATAATGTTAAAAACGTAAAGGATAATATAAATAAAATGCATAGTAACATTAATGGAAAAAAGTATACAAACAAAAAAGAGAATTTATTGGAGGAAAAAAAAAATAATACATATTGTTTAAATAAATTTTCATCGGAATACATAAACAATATAAATAATTTAAATGAAGGAATATATACAAAAGAAAACTACATAAATAGAAAAAATAATAATTTGTATAATAAAAAAATCACATGTAATAAAAGTAAAAATATTTGTATTAACAATAATAAACAAAATATTTTTAATAATAATAATAATAATAAAAAAAACCAAAATTTAATATATGAAGAAAAATTTACCACAAAAAAAGAGTCCATAAGTAATATACTTCAAACAAAAAAAAATATATTTTATTTCACTTATGCATCGGATAAAATAAAAAGTTCGAAATATGAAGAATTAAAAGAAAAATATAAAATACCAACAAAAATAACTGATAAAAATGTAAAAATTTTACTAAAATTTCTAAAAATGTCTTTTCATTCAAAAAATTCTTATCTAAATGAGATATTTGATAAAAAAAATATATTCCAAATAATGTCTAATATAAAAAATATGAGATTAAAATATGATAAAAATGATGGAAATTTTGTAAAATTGTTTAATCAATTTTCCAATAAATGGAGCCATATAGGCTTTAAGAAAACTATTCATGAAAATCTTATTAATTCTCATGAAAATGAGAAAAAAGAGACAACAGATAAATTAGAAAATAATTTTTTACCTGTATATTTAAGAGATACTATGATTGATAGAAAAAAAGAAAAAACTAAAATAGATATAAATAAAATGAAAAAAAGTAGTGATGTAAATTTGAAGTATTATTTAATTTCATCTTTTATAAAAAAGAATAAATTTTCTGAGAATGATATACATTTGTATGAATGTTTTAATAATTCATTAGATAGTCAAAATAAAAATAATTTTTTTAATTTTAATATAGAAAAAAAGGAAAATAGTGATATTTTGAATTTAGTTAAGAATATTTATTTTAATGTAGAGTATAATAATAAAATTTATTATAAATCTCAAATAAACTCCATTTCAAAATTTTTATTTTATCTTTGTAGATCTATTGAATCATATTTTGAAAATATAATAAATTATGACACAAAAGACAAAATTACTAACTTGAACTATTTCACAAAAACTTTTTATGAAATATTTACATTCGTTTTAAAAAATATTAACCATATAAATATTTCAAATTATTTTTATATTTTTGCATCTTTATCTAAATTTGTTAATATTTCATTAATTTCTGATGAACAGAAAAAAAATAATAAAAATGATTATAATAGTAAGACATCAAATTTATTATACATTATATATTTAGTAAAAAAATATGAATATAATATTATAAAAAATATATTAAATGATAAAAATAATCAAGATTATTTTTTATATAGTGAATATGATAAGAATAATATAAATGAATACAAAAAATTGAATTACGAAACTCTCCATGCAAGCATTCTTAATAATTTTAAAATAAATAATTTATGTAATTCTGGAAATTTGAAAAACAGATTATTACTTAAAAAAGATACAATAAATGATTTAGAAAATGAAAATGATATAAAATATATAAATGATACAAATGACATAACAAATAGAAATAACATTAATATAATTAATAAGAATGATAATTCAAATTCAATATTTTATAATTATATATTTATTAATAGCTACAATTTTATTATAATGTATTTAAATAATTATCTTGATTTTTCTAAATTTAAAATGAAAAAATTTTTAATTTGTATTTTTTATTTATATGAAATGATTCCTTTCAATATAAAATTTATTTATCATTTAGAATCAAAGTTGTACAAGAATCATATGAATTTTATTAATAGATATTTTTATATATATAATGGACTTAATGAAAATAAAATATTATTAAATGAACAATACTTAGCACTAATAAAAGAATATTACTTAAATGAATATAGTGATAATAACTTAATAAATTCTACAGAGAACCTTATCTATAATTATAAATGTAACATTTACGATAATATTGAAAATATATTTAAAAATAAAAAAAAAATTTTTTTACTTGAAGATACGTTGAATTTTACTTTTATTTATAGTTTAAATAAATTTTTCTATTCCACTATATATTATGAGATTTCTAAACATTTATACAAATTTGACATAACATTTTTAAATGCAAAAACAAAAATGTTGTTATTTTTTTTATTTTTTCAATGTAAAAATGTATATAAACCTTTTTTATTTTTGCTTCTAAATGATATTATAAAATGTAATCAGAATTTAGGAAGAATTAATTTATACATTTTATGTAACCTTATTTTAATATTAATTAAAGACAGCAAAATTAGAATAAAAAATGTTAATTATGTTAAAAGAAAATACAGTAAATTTCAATGTAATTATTTCTTCCCATTAGAATTATTTGTTTTAAAAAATTTATTAATTTTCGTAGAAAAAAGAATAAAAAATTTAGAAAAAAATATAGAATCAAGAGAAACTAGAATAAATACCATAAAAGAAAAAATTAATGTAAATAATCTATTCATATTTAATATAAAATATTTTAAAGATGATTTAAAATTTAATATTCCATTATTGATTGAAAATTACAAGAAATATTGTCAAATAAAAAATGTAAAAGAAAAAAATAATATAAATAACAACTTTTCTTCTTTTTTTTATTTTGATGATGTAATAGAATCAGAAATTTTTAAAAATTCCTTAAATTTTTTATCATTTGATTATGTTATGGAAAATTTTCAAATATCTAAAAAATCAATATATTATGATTTATTATGTCATCTAAAAAAAAAAATAAATATTATTTAAATTATTTAAAAATTTTTTTTTTTTTTTATTTATTATAAGAATCTATGTTTTTTTACTTATTATTTTATTATAATTTAGTATTTAAAAAAAAAAAAAAATTAAATAAATAAATAATAAAAAAATACTTGTTTATATATATTTAGACACAAAATAAATATAAAATTTTGATAAAAAAAAGAAATATAAAGGAACAATTATTGTTATTTATACATAAATATATGGTAAGAATATTCTACATTTGTATTAAAAAATTTTAAATACATATAAAAAAAAAATATATATATATATATATAAACATTTTTTTTTTTTTTTTTTTTTTTTTTTTTTTATTAATAATTTTTTATTTCATTTTATTTAAAATATTCAATTATTAAGTTTTCTTAATTTTTTTATTAATAATTTTTTATTTCATTTTATTTAAAATATTCAATTATTAAGTTTTCTTAATTTTTTTATTAATAATTTTTTATTTCATTTTATTTAAAATATTCAATTATTAAGTTTTCTTAATTTTTTTTATAAATAATTTTCTTGTTTTTCTTCTATTTAAATATAATATATTTTTATATATCTTTTTTCATACACTATTCACTTTTGTATATTTCTAAAAATTTTTGAATACTTTCTTTTATTTGATCTTCTACTTCTGATAAATCACAATTTCCTTGTATTTTTTTTAAAACATCTCCATAGTTGTTATCTAAATAAGAAAAATATTGTTTTTCAAAATCTTGAACTTTATCAATAGTCAAATTAGTTAAATAATCTTTTGTAGCTGCATAAATTAAACATATTTGATAACTAATACTAACTGGTGAATATTGTTTTTGTTTTAAAATTTCAGTAAGAATTTTTCCTTTTTCAATTAATTTTTTAGTTGATGCATCTAAATCAGAACCAAATTGTGAAAAAGCAACTATTTCTCTAAATTGAGCTAATTCTAGTTTCATAGAAGATGCCAGTTTTTTCATGCATTTATATTGAGCACTACTTCCAATTCTTGATACACTTAATCCTACATTGATAGCTGGTATAATTCCTTTATAAAATAATTCACTTTCTAAAAATATTTGTCCATCTGTAATTGAAATGACATTAGTAGGAATGTAAGCAGATACATCATTATTTAAAGTTTCTATAATTGGTAAAGCAGTCAAACTACCTCCTTTTAAGCTATCATTTAATTTGGATGATCTTTCAAGTAATTTTGAATGTATATAAAAAATATCTCCTGGATATGCCTCTCTACCAGGAGGACGTCTTAAAAGTAAAGATAATTGTCTATATGCAACTGCCTGTTTACTTAAATCATCAAAAATAATTAAAGCATGTTTACCATTATCTCTAAAAAATTCAGCCATAGCACAACCAGTATAAGGAGCTAAAAATTGAAGAGGAGATGCATCAGAAGCACTTGAGTTAACAATAATGGTATATTTTAATGCATCATATTTTTTTAAAAGATTAACCAATTTAGCTATATTACTTTTTTTTTGTCCTATAGCTACATATACACAATATACTTTTTCATTATCACTTACTTGATCATTTATATTTTTTTGATGTATGATAGTATCAATAGCTATAGCTGTTTTTCCTGTTTGTCTATCTCCTATTATTAATTCTCTCTGTCCTCTTCCTATTGGAACTAAACTATCAATACACTTAATACCAGTAATAATAGATTCATTAACACTCTTTCTTGCTATTATACCAGGTGCCTTTATTTCTATTTTTCTTCTTTCTTTTGTTATAATCTTTTTTTCTCCATCTATTTCATTACCCAATGCATCTACTACTCTTCCTAATAATTCATACCCTACATTAACATCAATAATTCGATTTGTTCTTTTTATTATATCTCCTTCTTTTATATTTCTATCATTACCAAATATAACAATACCAACATTATCATATTCTAAATTTGTAGCCATACCATATGTTATATTTCCTTTATCTTCTTCATTATGTATTTCCAATAATTCAGAAGATTTCACATTATTCAACCCAAATGCACGACATATTCCATCTCCTACACTTAAAACATATCCAACTTCATTTGATGAAGTTTTAAAATCAAAATTTTCAAACTTTTTTTCTAAAATTTTTGATATCTCTATTGGGCTTATTTTTGTTGAGTATTTTAAAAAGTAACTATTCCATAACTCTTTTTTTTTCAAAATACTATTAACGTTTCTTCTTAGATGCTTATTTAGTTGATACATTTTTACTAAAAAAGTATATTAAAAATATATAATCTTTAAGAAAACATAAAAAAAAAAAAAAAAAAATATTTTATACATATACTTTTAAAATATTTACTTTTTTATCTTTTTAAATTTGTACTTTTTATATTATTTATAAAAAAAAAAAAAAAAAAAAAATCAAACTTTTTGATCTTACACTTCAATTTTTTATAATAGAAATTTAAAAAATTAATATTATAAATAATTATTTTTTTATACACATATATATATCTTTTATATATATTGTATTGTATATATAAAAGTTTTAATTAAAAAATATGGAAATGATATATTTTAATTAAAATAAAATTCTTTATCTTTATTTTATATATTTTTAAAACTTTCTACTAAAATTTTTTAAAAAAAAAAAAAAAAAAAATTATATCTTTTTCAAAATACAGTCATATTTTAAAGAAAAATATATATTTTAATAAAAATTTGAAAAAAAAAAAAAAAAAAAAAAAATAGATATATGTAATTTAAAAAAATAGTTATAAACGTATATATATATATATATAGAACATAAATTTTAAATAATATATACACATTTATTTTCTACTAATTTTTTTTTTTTCAGAAATATTATATCAAAAAAAAAAACAAAGGAACATTATAAATGTTTTTATTTATATATATCTTCTATATATAAATTATAATTTTTTAATATGTTATATTTAAATATCATATATTTGTAAAAAGTGTACATATTTATGTTACTACGTAAATATTTTTATTATACTTCGTTATTTCTTATTATGATAAAGATAAAAAAAAAAATAATACTAAAAAATTATATATTTTTGATTGATCACAATATTTATTATTAATACAATATATTTTTTAGTAAATTATGTTTTTCGTTATCCTTTCATTTTTATTAACAGTATTAATGTTATATTTTTTTTTATGAAATATATCTATTTTAAACTATAAATGATATATATAAAACTTTATTATTTTGATAAAAATTAGTATTATCCTATATATATTTATTTTTTTTTTTTTTTTTATTTAAAGGGGCCTTTATATAGATTTAAATTTTTTTAGGAATTTCTTCCATATCAAAAATTAAAATGAAAATAGAATAAGAAAAATTATT
Organism: Plasmodium gallinaceum; assembly: GCF_900005855.1. NCBI lineage: Eukaryota > Apicomplexa > Aconoidasida > Haemosporida > Plasmodiidae > Plasmodium > Plasmodium gallinaceum. Next base: position 1,198,788 of record NW_021628228.1, on the reverse strand, counting down.
AAGAATATAGTGAAATATTATTAAAGATAAAATATAAAAGATATAAATACTTTTAAAAAAAAAGTTTAATAAATATCTATAAAAACATTTATAAAGTACAAAAAAAGAAAAATAAATGAAAAAAAACTATTATGAAGTATTATTAAAATTTTAAAAGGAGAATAAAAAAAATAACAAATATATTTAAAAAAAATTAATACAATCTTATAAAAAGGTGTTCTAAAATTTTTATAAAACCATATTTAATTCCTCTTTTTTCTTTATAACTTTAAAATACTTTTCTAATTACTATTTTATCTTTATTTCTTTCATACAATTATTTATTCTATTTAAATTAATTAAATCACTTTTCCGTCTTTTTAGTTTTTCATTTTTACAAAGTTTTATTACTATTTGTAAAAAAAGAAATAATATATTATTTCATTTTTTACTAATATTAAAATAGCAAAATATTTTTATAATTATGCCTAACAGAAAAAATTACTATTGAAATAATACGTTGCTTTAATTTTCTTTTTATAAAATAAATATATTAATATACCTGAATATTAAAAGAAAGAAAAGAAAAAATAAAAATAAATAAAAATGTTTGTTTTCTTAATATTTATATAGATAAATATAAATAACAAAAAATTAAAAGGTCCATATATATATAAAAAAAAATACATATTTAAATAAATAAATATATATGCATAATATGAAGTCATATAAAGAAAAAAAAAAAAAAAAAAAATAGACAAACATAATAAATGAAAAGATATGCATTTAAGGAAACAAAAAATGAAATTTAAGCTTTTTTTATTTTAAAAAAAAAAAAAAAAAAAAAAGTACAACAACATATGTTATTGAAATAAAAATATATCTTTTTTCTAACTTTTAATTCTCTGTTGTGCAATTTGTTGATTATAAATATATTTCATAAAATATAGAAAGAAAGAGATAAAAAAAAAAAAAAAAAAATTAAAAAAATTAAAAAATTCAGAAATTATGTTTAATTGAAAATGTAGAACGGATATTAAAATAAAAAAAAAAAAATTCAATAAAATAATTACTTAATTTTTATTAAATATATATATGTATATATATATATATAGATAGATGAATATTTTTTTTAATATTATAATGTAAATTCATTATTAGTATACATTTAGGCTTCTATAAAGTTGTAATAATGAAATATAATATATAAATAAAAATGTAAAAGAAATAAAAAATTTAATTTGAACTTTTTATATGAGTAAAATGTATAGTCTATGTTTTAATAGTTTTAATAGTTTTTCTAATTGTTATAATAATAATTTATAAATATAAAAACAAAATAAATTGCAAAATATTTTTTTTTTCTTTTTTTTTTTTTTTTTATAAAAATGCAATATGTAATTTCTTTTTTAAAATTTTTATTAATTATTGTAATAATAATTCAACAAATATTATTTTCATGGAACATTATGATAAATAAAATACTTTTATTAGTAATAGACATTATTTTAATTATTGTGTTAATTTATTTTCTTATAAGATCAATTAATAATATACAAATGTATATTATATATATATATAGTATTGTAACAAAAATAACTATAATATTTTTTATATCATTTCCAAAATATATAATTAATGAAAAACTAGAAGATATTTCTTCAGATTATTATGATAAATGCTCACAGAAAATTGTAATAGTTACAATAGCTATATTAATTACTATAGTAGTTTATTTACTTTTATGTTATATAGGTCATTATAATTTATTAAATATCCATACTATTAGCACAGAAAATATTTTATTTTTTATAATTATTACTCATGTATCTATAGATTTAATAGATATTTCTGAATTTTTTTTTTCTTCGTATTTTTATTTTTTGTTGTATTACTTTAGATTAAAAGAAGAAATCTCTTTATTTAAAGAAAATAAATTATTTTTAGATTCTTCTATACATAAAAATATATTAGTAAATTTTTATACTTTTACTTTAAATACAAATGAAGTTATTTTCATTATATTCGGAGTTTTAATTGCTTTAAATATATCACTTCACGCTTACTCTTTACCTAACTACTCTTACAAAACAACAAAAAGAGGAAATGAAGATACAAACGAAAAATTGAAAAATAGAAATAACAAAAACACTATATCACATTTTCTTAGTCAAAAAAAGAAACAACAAAATGAAAGGAATCGTTTTGATATGTTACTTTTGAATGATAATTCAAACAAATATAATAATGAAGAATATTACATTGATCAAAACAATATTTATTATGACAAAAAAAAATATAACAATAAATATAATTTCCATTTTAAGAAAAAACAAAAATCTCATTCTAAAATAGCAGGAGATGCTATGTCATGCCTAAAATATATAAGTATATATAGTTTTATATTTACTGATATATCTTTCTTTTCAGCTAGATTATTCATATATTTTGTTTTTTCAAGCAATACATGTAAAAAAGAAAAGAAAAAAAGAAAAGAAAAAAATAAAAAAAAAAAATTAAGAAAAAAATAAAGAAAAAAATAAAGAAATAAATAAAGAAAAAAATTAAGAAATAAATAAAGAAAAAAATTAAGAAAAAAATTATTTATTTGATCTACATACATATATTTACAACATAATTATATATCTGTTATTTTTTTTAATTTATTTTAGCTTCAATCTTTTTTATAATTAAAAATGTTTGCTTTATTATAATTCATGGATCAAGAATATTCAGAAAATCAAAGTATTACCATTCTAGAAAAAGAAAGAAAAAAAAAAAAAAAAAAAAAAAAAAGAAGGAATAGTAGAAACATGTAATCACAAAAATGTAAGTGAAAATATAAATTCTTTTTTTCAAAGTCACAGTAATTATTATTTAAAAAAAAGTTACGTTAACACAAATTTTACTAAAAGCTATTCTTCCAATGATACAATAATATTAAATGAAATAAACAATAACAATTATAATAGAATTACTAATCTAAATTATAGGAAAATAAAAGGTTATTTTTATTTATTATATCTAAGGTATAATGGAATAAATTTTAAAAGATATATATCTTGCTATGTTGAAAATATTGAGAAATATCCTACGAGGTGTTTTATCATATTTCTTTTTTTTTTTTTATTAATAGCTGTGAAAATTACTATTGTTGTAATCATATATACTTTTAATTTTGATGACGAATTTAAAAAAAATCTATATGAAATAACTTTTCTTTATAATTTTAGTGTTATTAGATCTTGTTTAATTCTTAATATTAGTCTTATTATTATTTCCTCTTATTGCATTTCTGTTTTTTTCATTTATTTAATATTATGTTCCACTTTTGATGCTATTTTTATGTCTATATTATATTTCTTTAATTTATTATCTTATTTATTTACTTTAATTATTATATCGCAATATACACCTACTCATGATATCTCTATCTATTTTAATAAAAACAAAAATATTATTATGATTCTTTTTGTCTTCGCTTATTTAGTAATATTGAACAAAAAAAAGAAAAAAAAAAAAAAAATAAGTAAATAAAACATCTAGAGTAAAATATATATATCCTTTATTTTTTATTTATATATTAAAAAAAATTTAAATTATTTTTTTTTTTTAAGGTATATTTATTTTTAGGTGATACATATATACTTATATATATGTTACTTGGGAGAAAATATACTACATATAAATATAGAATAAATATAAAAAAAAAAATAAATAAAGGAAGTATAAATAATGAAAATGAAGAAATTCCCATTTCTATATCTGTTATATCATCATTAATTGTTAAACTAATTAAATATATGAAAGGACCCTTAATATTAAATAAAGTTATTATAGGAAATAATTTTATAAAAAATACAAGATTAGATAACTTTTTATATTTTTGTCATATTAAGGAAGTAGCATTTAAAATGATTTTATATTTCTCATGTTTTTTTTTAGTATTTAGGAATAATAATATAAATTTTTCTTTTGTTTTTAAAATTTTCTTAATTAATTTATCTATGTCTATTCTTTATTTGATTTTATCGAAGATAAATAGAAATATTGCAATGGATTACACCTTCACTCAAGTTATTTTTTTAGAATTATACAAAGGTAGAGAAAGAGAAAAAAAAAAAAAAAAAAAAAAAAAAATAAAAATAATAAATAATATATAAATAATATATATTGTAAATATGATCAAATAAAAATCTAAATAAATGAAATTAGTGCATATAAAAATATATTTTTTTTTTTTTTTTTTTTTTNAAAAAGGAAAAAAAAAAAAAAAAAAAAAAAAAAAAAATAAAAATAATAAATAATATATAAATAATATATATTGTAAATATGATCAAATAAAAATCTAAATAAATGAAATTAGTGCATATAAAAATATATTTTTTTTTTTTTTTTTTTTTTCATTAAATATGAAGGAAAAGAATTTAATTATCCCTTGAATTATGAAAATAAGTATGAACAGTATTCCTATGATCATTTAATTCTTTTTGATAACTGCTTGAATTTTTTTTAATTATTCTTTAGAAAAAATTAAAAAAAAAGATATAGTATAAATATATAAATATTTTTAAAATTTTTCCTAAAGTTTTATCCTTTTAATTTCACATTTTATTTTTATTAAATATTTCATAAATTTAAGAAAAAAAAAAAGCATAATTTTATAATATTTTTAAAAATTTTTTTCTATAAAATCACTTGAAAAAAGAATATTAAAAATATAATATATTATATATATATATAGGTTTAAGAAATTAAAAAAAAAATAAAATATTTTAGAAATTTTTTATTATTTACCATAACTATATATAAAAATGTTTTCAGTCTATATTTTAAATATAAATTTTTTTTTTTTTAATTTTTTTTTTTATTTCAGTTATTAATGTCAATATCTTGAAAGTTTCCAAAAATATCTTTAAATTTTATTCCTATAGGAGAATTAATAATTTCTATTTCTTTTTTTTTAATTAATAATTTTTGCTTTTTAATTTCTTCCTCTAGTTCTTTTATTTTTTTAGTATCTATTGGTATTTGATAAAAATCATCCTTTTCATCTCCCAAAAGTGTTGAATTAAAATTAAATTTATCACTATTTAACTTTTCGAAATTTTTACATTCATATTCTTCATAAGTATTATTTTCTCTACTTTTATGTTCATAATCTTCTTCTCTTTTTTCTTCATTACTTTTATTGTTGTTTTCAATATGAGCATTATTTTTTAATATGCTCTCTTTTTTCTGTTCACATTCTATTTTGCTAATTATAGTATTATATGGATATATATAATTATTTAAAATATTATTTGATTCATTATCTGTTATTTCATTTTTTTTATTCAATTCTATATCTTCATATTTTTCATTTTGTTCATTTGTTATTTGTATATGTTCCTTCAACAATTTATCAAAATCTTCTGAAAATTCTTTTGTGTACTCTTTTTGATTTTTACTTTTACTATCTTTTATTTCATTAGGGTCTTCTTCAATGTCTTTTTTTTTTTCTTCATTATTTTCGTTATTTTCGTTATTTTCGTCATTTTCTTTAATTTCTATTGAATCATTATTTTTGTTTTGTAAGTTTGTTTTTTCATTTAGAGTTGAAGCATATGTATTATCAAAATTTCCATTTAAGGAATCATTTTTATTAATTTCCTCATCAAACAAATTAATTTTCTTTTTGTCATTTTTACAATTAAATAATATTCTTTTATTTTTATTATACCATCTGTAAATTGTTTTTAAGCATTGCAATCTATAAGAAGAAATAGTAGATATATGCAAATCGTTTAATTGATCACTTAGTAATTTATAAAAACAAAAGCTTTTCCATATTGCATTTTTACTTTTATCACTACAATCATTTGTAGAATATAATTTTAATAGATCTTCAGTTGATGGATAATTAATTTTTAAGTCATTTTTAATTTCCAAATAAAATTCTTGAACTTCAATAAAAAGTGATTTTATATTATCTTTCATTTCATTACTTAAATCCTTTTTTAGTAATTCTTTTAATTCTTCTAATAATTTTTGTTCATGTTCATTTATTGATATGGTACTTATTACTTCTTTCTCTGAATTATTTTTATCATTTTCAGATTCATTAAAAGAATCTTTTATATTTTCATTATTACTTAATAAATCTTTTGGAAATATACTTATATTTCTTCCAGTGTAATTATAAATATAATCACAAGGGTTTTTATCAATTAAAATGTCTTTTATGCTTCTTCTAACTTGAATTGGTTTCAATTTTTCCCTTTTTAACTTTATAATTTCATCTTTATTTTCTAAATTATTATTATTATTCAATTCTTTCATTTTTTTTTTTTTTTTTTATTGCATTCATTTAAATTTTTGAAATATTTCAAACTATTAATGAATACAAAAAAATTAGCAAAGACTTATTCTCAAATGGTTTAACAAAAAAAAAAAAAAAAAAAAAATATAGACATTTTTATTTGTTATTTAAATATATTAAATACTTTAAAAAAATTATTATTTCATAAATAATTTTAATTTATTAAGGTATCATTTATAATTTGTCATTTTTTTTTTTTTTTTTTTATATGAAGAATCATTAATACTTTAAATTATAATACAGAAAAAATACTGATTGCAAAATATCTATGATAATTTAAAATATTTTATTTTAAAATTTTTTTAGATAAATTATAATGGAATTCTTTTTAATATTATGAAATTTATTCTAATATATTAATCTACATTTTTTTTAAATATATAATTTTTAGGTTTCAGTGTATTCTGAAATCCCCCGTTTTTTTTTTTTTTTTTTTTTTTTATTAGGAGAAAAAAAAGAAAGTTAATATCATAAAGTGCACACATAAAAAGACGTTATTTATAAGAAAAAGGAATTATTAAGAAAATATAATTTAGATAAAATATCTCAAAAAAAAAATATATATATATATATATATATTTAAAAAATAAGTAATTTCTTAATATTAATTTAATAAAAATTAATAATTGATAATCTTTTGGAATTTCTTTTGTTTTAAGTGTATTCATGTTTCTCTTTAAATTTTTGTCTTTTATGATTTTTTCGTAAAAATTAAATAATAATTAAATGATAAGAATTACTAAACTATTTTTTTTTCTCTCTTAAGTTGTCATTTTACCATAATATAGTATTGATATTTATATTATTGATTATATATATAAAGATTATTTCCTATAAATATTAGATTAGAAAAATTGATTATTCAATTTTTTTAATTAAAATACAAATTTCGTGGAATATATTTTATAATTCTTTATTTTATTATATATATTTTATAAAAATATTTTATATAATTTTTATTTTTTTTAGATATAAAATATTTTTATTATTAAGCGCTTTTTACTTTTTTTTTTTTTTTTTTTTTTTTTTTTTATATTTGTATAATTTACTAAAAAGATTGTTCTGTATTTGTTCTGGAAATTTATAATATTTTTATTTTTTTTAAAAATTAGAAATATATTACTGAAGATATTATTTTATTTTTTATTGTATTTTTTGATTTTTTGATTTTTTGATTTTTTTTTTTTTTTTTTTTTTCTAGTTTACTCTTGTTCTTTTTGTTTCACTTGTGTTTTATTTTTTATTTTACGTATTTTATGTTTTTTTGTTTTTTTACTTTTGCTAACTACATTTACATTGTCAAAAAGAAGTCTTGTTTTCTTTTTATTTTAAAATGATTCATAAAATTTTAAATAGCTGGAGGATATCTTTTTTTTTCAATTTGATTACCTTTATAATACAGCAATTAGGATTATATTATATTTTATTTGATTATAATAAACTTATATTATTATTAAGTATATTTGATATATATATCTTTATTCATTTTTGTTTCAATTATTCACAAAGTTTTGGGGCTGTAAAGGGTGGAACATGTTGGTTATTATACGTTTATTCTATATCTATTAAAGTGATATTTATGTATTTTTTTGCATTTAAAGATGAAGTAGTTTTAGAAGATATGAATAAGGATTATTATAACAAATCAATTATATTTTTATTATTAAGCTTGAGTATTCTTATATATACTGCATTATCAATTAATTCATATAAGCAGTTGTATCCAAATGAAATTACTATATCTAATGAAAAGATATTTCATAATGATTTAATTTTGCATGTAGTTATTGATTTATTCGATATATTTGAGTTATTATTTACTCTTTTAAAATTATCTTATGTTATTAAAAATACAAATTTTTGGATTAAAATATGTGGTGGGGTATTAATATCCTTCTCATTGTATTTAAATGCATATTCGTTTCCCATAATCTCAATAGTTAGAGAAAAGAATAATAAAAATCTAGATTTGGGAGACATTTATTTTTGTAAAAAACACGCATCTGTAATAGGTATCATTTTGATTGATATACCATTTATGATATTAAGATTTTACTTTTTAACTTTTTTTTTTTCCAATATCCACTTTCAACCTCTTTTAATTAAAAATATTTGTTTTATTCCTATAAAATGTATTAAAATCAAATATTGTAATTTAATATTTGAAAAATTAAGAAAAATAATAGATTACCCCAATTATACATATAAAGATAAAATAGGAAAATCAGACGAAGATAATTATAGTCCTTATAATAGAAAGAGTGTTAATAAATCTAATTTTGCAAATATACCATTAATTCATAAAAAATCTTTGTTAGATTTTAATGATATCTTAAATTATTCTTTTGATATAAAATCTATCAACTCATTAAAAAATGATACAGTTATTAATGATACGAAAAATATTACATGCTTAAATACTAAGCATAAAAATCACAATATCTTAGAAGGTGATTATTATAAGAAAATTCCATCTTGTCTAAATGTATATTTTGATTTTATTATTGAAGACGACATATTAAATTATAGAAAAATAAATAAAAATAGAATAAAAACAAAATTAATTATGAAAAAATTAATGTATACTAATGTCTCTAATAATGAAAGATTTAGATCTTATTTAGATGACACTTTAAAAATTTCATATTTAAATCAATTACGTTTAATGATACCATATATAATATATTGTTTAGGAAAAATAGCCATGTCGATTGTTTTTTATATTTTTTATAAAAAAGTAGGAGTAAATGACTTGAAATATATATTAGTTGAATCTAAAAAGTACTTTAAATTATTTGAACATCATAATATAATTTTTATTGTTTCTCTTTCTATTATATTAGGAAATTCTATTATATCATTTTTTTCTTTTATTTTTTTAGCTTCTTTAATTGAAGTTTTATTTCTAACTTTCTTTATCTTTGTTAAATGCTTTTCAGATTTTTTATTTTTATTGTTACTTGTTTATAATGATGTATTTGAGATATTTTTGAAAAATTTAAACCAAGCAGAGAAATATGCACCTTATTTTTTTTTAATTTTTACAGTAATACCTTCATTTAAAATAATAAGAAACATTTACATTTTTCTCTGCTCCTTATCTGGAAGACAATTTATAGGATATATAATTAGACCGTTTAATATGGCAAAAAATAAAAGCAAATTGCCTAATTTTCTAAATATTAAGGAATACAACAATAATATATCACAAAACTCAAATTATTTAAATGATGAATTCAATTTATTTAATAAAGAGTTATATTCAAAAAATGGATTTAAAGGAGATGAAAAAGGTTTTATATCTATAGCATCACTTTTAATATACATAAATACAAAAAACATGCATGGTTTATGTTCTTTATCTACATTGTTAATGGGAAATAATTTTATAAAAAATTTGCGATTAAATTATAATTTAAGAAATAACCATTTCTTACATATAATTATAACCTTTTTTACAAGATTTACCTTATTATTGTTTCTTTATGTACATTATAAATCGAGTAATGTTCTATATGATTATATCAAATATATATATTATGCTATTGCCGCTATATTTTTGTTAGATTTTCTTTTAAAATGTTCCTATATGTTTCTATCTCATAATCTACGATTATGTGCAGCATACAATTTAGAGTTAAAATCCATTTATGAAGATATTTATCATTGTAGCAAAAATAAAAAAGATAATTATAAAAATGATTTAAAAGATATTCATAAAAAATATCAAATTAATAATTTTTATTATTACACATTTCCATTGTTTTCAGAATTTATATAAAGTAATATTTTTCAGATTTACATATATTCATATTATACATTATAAATCATCAATAATAAAAATAAAATTTTTTTGAATAGGTAATTGTTATACTAATGTTTATAAAATTTTTTTTTTTTTTTCATTATTAAGCAACAATAATAAAAAATTCTTATAAATTACATTTTCATTATTTTATTTTATTTTATTTTATTTTTGTTTTTGTCTTATTCTGTTTTATTGCATTATTTTAATTTTAATTTTTTTTGATTAAAGTACAATTATGCAAATATTTAAACAATACTTAATCATATTTCAACATATTTTAATTTCAAATTTTAAAAAAAAAAAAAAGAGAATGATTAACAAATAATTAAAAAACTATATAAAAAAAAATTATTAAAAATATATATAAAAAAACATGATCTGTTCATAAAAAAAAAAAAAAAGCCATAAACTATTAATTTTAAAAAAAAAAAAAAAAAAAAAAAAAAAAAAAAAAAAAAAAAAAAAAAAAAAAAAACAAAGGATATTAAAGATATATAAAGATTATTATATATTAATAACGTAATTATAATCAAACAATAATAAGATCTGATTAAATGAAATTCATAATTTTAAAAATAAAAAGTATATAAACAAATTATTAAACATTAATCAAAAATAAATTAATTTAAAAAAATTAAAAATTAAAATTAAAAAAAAATGTGTTTAAATATATAATAAAACAAACTATCCAATTAATTTTTGAATTAATTCAACTTTTTCAGTAATTTCATTTTTAAATGTTTCAAAATCTTCATTATTAGAAGATTCTTCCTTTTCTATAATTTCATTTTCTTCAACTTTCTTTTCTTCATTAAATATATTCCATGAAGAGATAGCTAAATTAATTTTGTTAAAAGTATCATTTAATAATGCATCATCCTTTGTTTTTATTCTATCTATAATTTCATCTAATTTGCTTTTTAAGGATTTTAAATATTCCAAGTAATTTCTTTTTGTATTATTTAATTCTTCAATTTGTAAATTATATTCTTCTTTTAATATATCTAATGATAATTTTAATGTTTCATTTTCTTCATCTTTAATAATATGCTTATCTTTTTTCTTCTTTTTTTTCTTTTTTATATTCTCTGTTTCATTATCTACTTCTGTATTTTGTATCATTTCTATATTTTTTATTTTTTTGTTTTCTTCTTTTGGTATGCTTAGTTCTTCCTTTAAATGATTTTCATTTTGTAAATCTTTATTTAATTCCATTTGCTGAATACTTAATGAGGCACTTTCTAATTGCTCTTTTAATTTTTTATTCTCTTCTGTTAAATTATTAGTATCATTTGATAATTTTAAGTTGGATTCTTCTAAGATATTATTTTTTTCTACTAATTTGTCTATCTCCTGTTTACTTATTGATAATTCATTTAATAGTTCTTCTATTTTTTTTTCTTTTTCCTTTAAATTTTCATTAGTGATGAATGTGCTACTATTATTACTACTTGACCTCTTATTTATTCTGGCTTTTTTTAATTTATCTTCACATTCGTTTATTAAGTTTTCCATTTCTTTATTTTGGTTCTGCATTTTTTCATCGAATTCCTGAATAATTGTTTTGATTTCTTCGTCTTTTTCTTTTAATAATTTACTATATTCATCAATTTTATTTTGCATATGCTTCTCATTTTCTTTTATTAATAACTGAGATTGAATATTAATGTCATACATATTTTGCATTTTTTTTATTTCTTTTTTATTTTCTTCTTGTATCTCTTCAATCATATTTTTATACTTTTCATTTGTTGAATTTATTTTTTCTTCATATTTTTCTTTTTCTTGTTGCATTTTTCTATTATATTCTTCTATTATGTTTTTTTTTTCTTCTTCATATTTGTTTCTTAATCTTTTTTCGTTTTCAAACTTTTCTTCATGTTTTAGCTCTTCCATGTTTTTTTCACTTTTTTTTAATGATTCTATCATATTTTCCTTTTCTTTCATCTTCAACTCATACTCCTTTAACATATATGTTATATTTATATTTTTTCTTTTTTCTTCTTCTTTTAAAAATTCTTCATCTTTTAATCTTTTATTAATTCTATCTAATTCATTATTTAAATCAGCAATTTTCATTTCATAATTATTGTTTATTTTTGATAATTCTCCTACTTTATCATTTAATATTTTCAGTTCATATTTTGTATCTAGCTTTTCATCTAGTTTTTTTTGTATATTTATTAATTCTTCCTTCATACTTTTGATACACTTTTCTTTTTCTGACAATTTATTCTCTAAATTTAATAATATATAATTTTTTTCATTTTTGTAAATTTCTATTTCTTTATTAATTGTTCTACTATCAAGTTCTCCTTTTATTAATTGACTTTTTAATTTTTTTATTATATCATTTAATTTGTTATTTTCTTCTTTTAAAAATTGTAACTCTACTACATTACTTTTTATCGTATTTTTTTTTTCTATCAATATTCTATTATTAATTTCTTCTTTTTTTAATAAATCATTTTCTATGTTTGTTAAAAGGTTTATTTTCTTATCTTTATCTTTTATAAAGGAATTACGCTTTTTAATTTCTTCATTTAGTTTTTCATTTTTTTCTGTATATAAAGATAATTTTAATTCAATGTTTTTTATTTTTTCTAAATTTGATTTTATTTCTTCATTTTTTTTTTCTAATTCCTTTTTTAAATAATCTGAATTTTTTTTTAGTACCACTATATGATCAATTTTTTTTTTTAGTTCTTCTTTATATTGTTTTTTTGTATTGTTAAAGTTTTCTACAACTTTATCATATTTAATATTTATGTCATTTAATTTGTTATTTAGATCGGAAATGTTGCTGTTAGATTCATAAGCTTTTAATTTAAATAATTTATTTTTTTTTTCTATTTTTTCTAATTCATTTTTTAACTTCTCATTCTTTATCTTTAATGTATTTAACTCACATGTAACACTTTCTTTTTCTTTTTCTACCGTTTTCATGTTTTCACTAACATTTTGAACTTCATTAACACATTTTTTTAATTCATTACTTATTTCACTTAAATTTTTTATTAATTCTCTATTCTTTTTTTTCATACCTTCTAATTTCTTTTTATTGATCTCATTTGCTTTTTCATAATTTGTTTTATTTTCTTGTATAAAATTTTTTAATTTATTCATTTCATTGAGTAAATTGACTTCTTTTTTTTGAAAATTTTTAATTTTATATAAATTGAAATTGTCTTTTTCTCTTAATTCTAATTTTTCTTTTTCTTCCTTATCTAATTTTTCCCTTAATTCGTTCATAATTTTTTCACAATTTTCTTTTTCATTATTTATTTCACTTAAATTTTTTAATAACTCTTTATTTTTGTTTTTCAAATCTTCAAATTTTATAATATTAATTTGACTATCTTTTTCAAAATCCATTCTCTTTTTATCTATAAAATTTTTTAATTTATTAATTTCATTTAGTAAATTGATTTCTTTTTTTTCGAAATCTTTAATTTTATATAAATTGATATTGTCTTTTTCTCTTAATTCTAATTTTTCTTTTTCTTCCTTATCTAATTTTTCCCTTAATTCGTTCAGAATCTTTTCATAATTTTCTTTTTCATTATTTATCTTTAAATTGTTCTGTTCGATAAATTTTAAATGATCCATTTTTAATTTAATTTCTTCATAATTTTTACTTTTTTTCAAATATTCATTTTTTAATGAGCTAAGTTCATTCTTAATTGTTTCTAATTCATTATTTTTTTCCTATTAAAAAAAAAAAAAAAAAAAAAACATAATAATTAAATACGGTTATAACATAATATAAAATAGCACAATATGAATAGGATATAAAAGTAATGTTCATAAAACGTATTTATATATTAAAAAATTAATAATAGAATATATGTAAATTTATTTTATTGTATTACTTGAAATCCTTTTTTTATATTGATTAATCGTTTTATCGATGAAGATATGATATCTATATATAATTCCGTTTGTACAATTATTTGTTCATTGTCGAAATCTAGTTTATTAAAATGATCATTAAGAAAGTTATACTCATCATTATTTTTTAAATATAATATAATATTACTAATTTTTTCTATAAAACTACTAAAAATATGTTCTTTATTTTTTGAATCATTTAAAATTGACTTCATATTTTTTATTTCCTTTTTTAAATCATCATTTATCTCACTTAAACTATTTTTTTCATCACTCAATATTTTATTTTTCAGATGAATTTTATCGTTTTCATTCCTAGATTTATCTAAATCTGCTTTTAAATAATTTAACTCTTCTATAATTTTTATATTTTCACTTTTAAAAATATTTATATGCGTTTCATAAGATTTTATTTTGTTCATGTAATCATTATTTTTTTCTATTTCCTCATTTAATTTTTTTTTGCAAGATTTTAATTCAAAATCAATTTTTATTTTTCCTACTTTATATACTTCTAAATTTTTTTCATATTCAATCAACAAATTTTTTAAGTTTTCAATTTCTTCATTTTTTAAATTAATAATTCTGTTTACACCATTTTTATTATTTATACTATCGGGACTTAAAATATCACCAACTTCATCCAGTAATACTATTCCTTCATTGTCTTCTAAATTTGTATTGCTATCTTTTTTTTGGTTTTTAGATTTTTCCTAAAAAATAAAGATATCACATTTTTCATTTATTTAAGAAAAAAAAAAAAAAAAAAAAAGAAACTAAAAGGATACAAATGACTTAAAAATATGTTTAAAACTTTTGTGTTACATCATTACTTGATCTGGTGTTCTATTAATTTCTTTGCTTAAAATCAGAAATTGCTGTTCTATATCTTGTATTTTATTATTAATATTTTTTTCAAGTTCATTTTTTTTTAGATAAAGATTATTTAATTTAATATGAATACTTTTAAGTTTTAGTGATAAGCAAGAATTTAAATTTTTTTGTTTTATTAATTCATTCTTTAATTCTTCGAACTATAAAAATAGAAAAGAATAAAATACTTGAATATCTAAATAGTAGTAAAGAAAATATTTATATAAATGTGTAAATTAATAAATTTATCTCAATGAAGTGATTATTAAAGATAATAATAAAATATATATATATATATATATATATATAATAAAATATATTGAATGATATATATTATTTCATTATACTGTCTTATTATTATCTGGATTATTTTTTATTCCGTTTTTCTTATATACATCATTTATATCCTATAAAAAAAAAAAAATTACAAAAAAATAACTGTATAAAAAAGAATAAAAAGAAATATATACTAAAAAAAATATATTACATTATTATTCAATGAATATAACTCTAATTCCTTCAGTGATTTTTTTATATTATTTAAGTCAGATTGAGAACTTTCATCATTTAATAAATTTTCTATACTTTTTTTTAGATCTTCAATTTTTTCTAAAAAATTTGAACAAAAAAAAAAAACAAAAAATACAATGGCAATAAAATGAAAAACATAGTGAATTAAGAGATAAATAGGTTTAAAAAAAAAATTCTTTATCTACCACATTATTAAAATATTGGTTTATTAATTCAATTTTTTTTCTTACTTTTACTAATTAAAATGTCACTATTTTTATCTTTGTCATTCTAAAAAAAAAAAAAAAAAAAAAAAATATTATATAAATAGAAAAAATATACATATTTTTATATTAGGAATAAAGTGCAAAAAAAAATATTTTTTTTTTTTTTTTTATATATGTTGTTTTATTTTTATTTTTTGTACTACTGAATTAGGATTCTGTTCATCTTGTGCTAATTTAATCATATTTTTAGTTGATGTCCCATAAAATAAAGGAAAAAAAAAACGGTAAAAAGTAATTCACATTTAATGTATATATATATATATTAACATATATAATTAAAATTTTATAATATATATCTATTTTTTTATTTAAGTATAAAATATATTTTTTTCTTTTTTTTTTTTATATAATTTCTAGTTTCAAGCATCTACACATCTCAAGAATTAGTTGCACAACTTTTTACAAAAAAAAA
>NW_021628228.1:1178358-1181667 GCF_900005855.1 Plasmodium gallinaceum | reverse complement strand
CCCTTTTCTAACTTTAATTTTTTCTTTTTTTTAATCTTTTAGTCCATGCATTGGTTGTTCTTTTATTTTTTTTTTTTTTTTTTTTTTTTTTTTGTTAAAATTTTCATAATTGTGTTTTATTCATGTTATTCAATAATTTTCCTTAATTAAATTTTATGAATATTTAATATTTATTAAAAATTTTTACATTTAAAAGAATAGTATTAAAAAGTTATAATTACAAAAAAAAAAATAAAATCTTCTGAAGAATAAATCTGTTATGATGTTGTAAAATAAGTATAAATTTTTTTTTTAGAATTATAAAAATAATATAAAAAAAAATATTATACAAATTACCTTTTTTTAATATTTTGAAATTATAATTTTTTTAAACAAGAAAAAAAAAAAAAAAAAAAAAAAAGAGTATAAAATAAACTAAATTCAATTGTGCACAAAAAAAAATATTATAAATTTTACTGTAATTATAATGTAATTACAAAATGCTACAGAAATAAAATTTATGACAGTAAATAAAAAAAAAAAAAAAATGACTGTTCATACTTAAATTGTAAAGTTAATATAGTAGTTATTCAAAATAAATAAAAATAACAAAACAAAAATAGCATTAAAAAAAAAAAAAAATAAAAGAATTTTATTATATATAAAAAGAATAATAAGAAAATTTTAAGTGTTACTACTAGAAAATTAGTATTATGAATATTATTATTCGCAAGTATATTTATATATTAACTAAAAATAAACGTTATCATTAGAAATTTAATGCTGTACTTAGTTCCCCACTTTCTGAATGATTAAGATAATTTTCTGTTTGAACATTTTTTTTGTTACCATTTGTATTATAGTTGCCGGTTAATGGAGAAGTTTCATCATAAGAAAAGTCAAAAAATGATTCACGAACACTTGTTGGAACTTCATCTACTTTCTGTTCATTTTCTAAGTTAAATTCATTAAAAAATATATTATCAGGGACAAATTTATTGTTTCCCTCATTATAATTAAATTCATTATCGACATAATTTAATGGTTCTTTGTTAGAATATAATACAATTAAAATAACTTGAACTAAACTTAATAAAAAACCACATAAATTAGGTATAATCAAAAAGGCATCTCTTAATGTAAATCCATAAGTTAACCATAAAAAGGAGCACATCAAACTACCTATAGTCATTTCTAAAGGAATTAATGATGAGTTTTTTTTTTTTATGACAACCTGAATATATGATAAAGGTGCACCAAAATTAATTATACTTGATACAGAAGCTATAAAACCAACAAATGTCTGATATTGTTCATATGATAAAATATATAAAAGAGCATATAAAAGAAAAGATATGAGTCCACATATTTTATAATAAGAATACAATTTTTGCTTTAACCACATATTTTTACAATTTTTATGATACACTAAAGAATAAAGTATTCCTAATAATAATCCAACTAAGTTTGGAAAAACTATTGCTGAATTATTTATTAGTATTCCATATATTAACCATAAAAAGGAAGAATAAAATAAGATTAAGTAAGGTAATCCATCTAATTCTCCAGTTGATTTCCTTTTTAATATTTTAAATATGGTAGGAAATAATATAAGTTGCATAAATATAGATGATGAAGTAGATAATATTTTCAAAAAATATAAATTTGAACCTTTTGGATGATTATTATTATTATTATTTATTTCTTCATATATTTTTTTACTTGTTAAATCAATATATTCATTTTCTGAATTGCTATTTTCATTATTACTCACTATATCTTTTTTTGGTATGTTATCATTTCCTTGTTCAACAACATTTACTCTTTTATTTTCTACTTCCATTTCTTCTTTTTTTGGTGTTATTTCTTTAACTATAGAATGTTCAACTTCCTTTGAATTTTCCTTTGGTTTTATATTTTCCTTAGAAACTTCTGTTTCTTTTATATCTTCTTTTGAATTCTGTGTATTTGAATTTAAATCGTCATTTTCTAAAAATGACTCTTTGGGACTATTTTTATTTTCTTCTAATTTTTCAGTTGTACTGAGATCTTCTTTCTCTACTTTTGATTTACCGATATCTTTTTTATCATTTTCTTGAAGCTCTTTAAGTTTTTCCAATTTTTTATTTTCAGTAGATTTTTCTTCTTCCGCTTTAGAATTTTCTATTTTAGAACTTTTAAAAGCTTTTGCTTCTCTTTTTAAATTTTCTACCTGTACATTTTCAGAAATTTTTGTTTCTCCAAGTTTTACATTTTCTATTTTTAAATTTGCAGATGGATTTTTACTTTTTTTATTATTTTTTTCATCTTTTAATTTACTTGCTGTTTCTCCTTTACCTTCACATTTTATTTCTATACAATTCCACAGCAAAAATAGAACACTTATTAACAAAAGCCTTTTTATAATACCCATTTCATTTTTTATTTTTAAAAGTTGCAAATATTTTTACAATTGTTAATCAGTATAATTAAAAAAAAAAAAAATAAATAAAAATATAAAAAAAGAAAGGTCAAAATTTCAATTACATCTACATAAGGTCCTATTATTTTACATACTAATCATTTTTTAATCTCTAAATATTAAAAATAAAAATTTAATATTTTCGAGATAGAAAATTTATAATTTAGTGACAATTTCTTTTTTATCCATGAATAAAAATATTTTTAAGAATACAAAATCAAATTAAATAAATTGATTACAAATTTCTTTGAAAAAATTTAAACAGAATATGATGAAAAAAATTATGCAAACATTTCTAATGAATTAAAAACAAGTTTTAAGTTAAAATATATTAGGCATGCGTAATTGAATTTTTTTTTCTTTTATCTTAAATTATGGTATGAAAAATTGTTTTTCTATTTAAGGAAATTCATTTTCTTTTATCTCAAAAAATTCAGAGAAAAACAAGATACTATTTTACATTTACTATTTAAATCTATAAAAATAAAAAACACATAAAGAACAATGTGTAACTAATTTTTTATTTAACATGAAATTAACAAAAAAAAAAAAAGTAAAAAAACTTAAATTATAGTAGCTTAATTCATATGTAGAAGAGTTTAATGATCAACTATAGCATTATTTTAAACTATTTCACTTTATTTGTTTCATTTTTGTTATTAATGTTTAAAAAAAAAAAAAAAGGAAAAATTGTAGTAAAAATACAAAAAGATATACTTTCTAATATTTTTATTATTATCAAAAAATTAAAACACAAAAAAAAAAAAAAAAAAATTGTACATAAATGTTAAAGCTATTTTCAAATTAGCTATTTCAAAATATTATAATATTCTTTATTCTTTTTAACTATTTTTTTTTTTTTTTTTTTT
>NW_021628228.1:1119682-1177358 GCF_900005855.1 Plasmodium gallinaceum | reverse complement strand
ATAAAAAAAAAAAAAAAAAATTTTTTTTTTTTTTTTTTTTTTTTTTTTTATTAACAATATTCGGTATTAATAGAATGAACTATAAGTAATGTTAGAAGTTCTTTTTATTTTATAATTTTTTTATATCTTATAAAAAAAATTTTTTATTTTAATGTCTTACAAAAAATGCACATTTAATAAATAATTATTTTTTTAAAAAATGGGATAATATTCATATATATGCATTTAATGTAAATTTTATATATGTTTATGTGTATTTGATAGTAAGTGTTTTTATTACATTATTTTAGATATTTTATTGCACGTAATCATAATAATATTCGAAAAATTCCATTTTCTTTTTAAAAGATAAAAAAGAGCTATTGCTAGTTAATAATTTTATTTTATTTATTTTTTTCTTTTTTAAAAATATGTTATTAAGACCTAATAAATCCTATATTTTTTTTTTTTTTTTTAAGCTTAAAAAATTTATCAGCTACTTTATATTTTTGTAATGATATTCTTTTTTAATTATAAATTAAGAAATTCATGAAAATTGCAAAAAAACAAAAAATTAAATTTTCACATCACTAACTAAATAATATAAATTATAATAAAATTTTAATATTTATTATGATAAAACAAACAAGAATATTAAAAAGATTAAAAAAAAAGTAACACATTTATTATTAACGAAAAACTAAAGTGAATAAAAAGATTAAAGTTACATAAAAAAATATAATAATATAAAGATATAAATGAAAAGTATATAGCATTATATATTGAAAAAAAAAAAAAAAAAAAAAAAAATTAACAAAACATAAGAATATATATAAAATGATAATATTTTTTTAAAAAATATATATGGAATTTTCAGAATCGCTCACTATATTTTATATATATTTGTTATTATATGTTACAATTTTCCCTAAAATTTATCAATGAATTAAAAAAATAAATAATAAAATAACAATTACATTATTAAAATTATTAATTATACAACAATATAACGTTCTAAAATGTTATAAATAAATCTTAATGAATGTTCTATTTTTAATTTTTACAGTATTTTTTTTTTTTTTTTTTTTTTTTATATAGTTAAAAATTTTTAAGTTGCTTAATTTTTAATTTACACATTTTTAGTAAAATAATTTGTTTTAATTTATAAATTTTTTTTTTTTTTTTTTATTTTATAAATTTGTTCTAAATTTTTTTTAATATTTTTATTATTATTAAAATTATAGGAAAAACATCAGCATATTAGAGAATTACATGAAATATTTGTATTTCATTTAAAAAGAAGTTATTAATATTGTTGTATAGAATATTCTATATATTTAATCATCCTACATTTACATGTAAAGAAAGCTGAAGTATTTATAAATTAAATTATTTATTTAATAAAAAATTTATTGATACTTAAAACTTCTTTTAGTAAATTTTAAACTTTAATTTTCGTTACTATTGATATTATAATTTTATTTTGCTAATATAGAATAAAGATTTTAAATTTTTTCTAAAAAAGCTTCAACATATATATATATATTTTCATTCTATGTATTTATAAATTTCTAATAAACATTTATATTTTCTATTTTATCTAAATTTAGATTTTATAACTATCTTTTAAACTTGAAATAAAAACTTATATAAGATATTTTATTCATTCTTATAAAAATCTTTGTTTGAATTATTTGCAAATATATTCAAATTTTTGTTTTTAGAATTGTTATTTAAAATACTAAAATATTTATTAATATGATTTGTGCCTATTGAATTTTTTTTGCGCTTATCTTTCATTATATCTAAGCTCATAATGTTATATTTAACATATTTTAAGTTATCAACATAAATTTTTTTTATATGTGTATTTGTATTTATTCCATCATTACATATATTAAAAATAGAATTTATTTCGCTATTTCTTTTTAAATGAGTATTTTTTTTATAGCTACTTTTACTGCTAACAAATTTTCCATAATTTATTTCATTATTATATCTAAAATGACAAATCTTATTTGTATGATTTTTATTACCGAAATTATTAACATCATAATAATTATTTTGATATTTCTTGTCAATGTAATTACTTTTTTTGTGATTATTATTATCACTTGTGTCATTATATTGTGGATAATTTCTGTTATGATTATTATTTTTATTATTTTCATTGTTATCACTATTAAAATATAAATAATTTTTATAAGAAATATTATCTTTTATATATGTAATCTTATTATCACAATTAAGATATGTGCATTTATTATCATTAATACTATTTTCATCATTGTTAACACATTTATTACATTCATAATTGTTGCTTTTATAATTGTTGATTCTTTCACAATTATTATCACAATTTTTACTAATTTTATTAACCTCCTTTTTATTTAAATTTTCATTTTCTTCATTATTCACCTTATCTAATTCCTTTGTGAGATAAAAGACTATGTCTTTTTTGGATATTATATTATTTTTATTGTTATTTTTATATATTGTAATATTACTAACATTACTTTCGTTTGAAATAAAATAATCATCTAAGTGTCTTTTAACTAATGAAGTATCATTATCATAATTTTTTGTATTACTTTGTTTTTCATTTAATACATTTTCTTTTAAAATATTTGTGTTTAAGTATTTCCTTAAATAATTTAGTATATAATTACTTTCGTCAATATTTTTCTTAATTTCCCCTTTATCTATAGATTCATCACCCTTTTGATACTGGTCATTAATTAATACTTCTTTTTCTTTTTTATCATATGTTTTATAAAAGTTGATTTTTTCACTACTTTTTTTATTTAAAAATAAATATGACACCTTTTTTTCATGATCCTCATAATTATACTCTTTGATTTCATCCGATTTTTTTTTTTCATTGTTATTACTTTCGTTGATTAATTTTTTATGATTAAATAATTCAACATTTTTTTTTTGCAAAATATTTCTTAATAATTTGTATTTTATATAAGAAATTTTTTTTTTTTCATGAGTGTTTATTTTACTTTTCATTAAAATTTCATCTTCTTTATATGTTTTTAAAACATCTTTTAATAGTAATCTATTATTTAACTTATGATTGCTTTTAAAAATTTTTTTTTGGACAATTATATTATTAATATTATCTTGGGCATATATTTTATTTTCTACCACACTTAAATTAGACGATTTTATTTCTTTTATGTTTGATTCTTTTACTTTTGGTTGATTATGTGAATTTATATATATACGTGTTTTTTTACCACCTTTTTTTTTATTTTGATCCTTTTTTTTTTCATTTATTTGCTTTATTTTATTTTCATTATTCTCTATATTTTTTCTTTCTTTTATTCCTTCTATTTGTTTCTCCTTATCTACATTGGTTTTTTTTATTTCCTTAAGTTTTTTTTTTCTCTTTTCCTCTTCTTTTTCTTTTTCCCTTTTTTTTTTATTTTCTTCTTCTTTTTCTTTCCTTTTCAATTTATTAGTTAAATCCTTGTTGAATCTTACATTACTAGAAATCTTCATTGCTTCTATTTTTTTTAAACATACGTGAATTTCAGAATTTACCTTTTTAGTTTTTCTAAAGATATTTTTTTTTTTAATATCAAATTTTTTTTCATTAGCTAATGTATTTGAATTCTTAATTTTATTTGTAAAATTATTCTTTTTTTGTACATCTAAGCAATAATTTTTATTATCATAAATTTTATTAATTGTTTCATTAGAAGTTTTATTTTTTATCGAATAATTTGAATTGTTACAAGAAAAATTATTAGTTCTATTAATTTTATATGAATATATAATGAAAGAAAAAGAGTCTAAAAGCATTATACATCTCTTTTTATTTTTATCTAAGTTGTTTTCCGTTAAAATAAAATTTTCACCATTATAATAAAAAAATTCGCAAATCCAAGTATTTTCATATAGTATATTAAAATATATACAATCCAATTTATCTTTTTTTATTTTTGCCGAATTAAAGGAACATAGATGATAACTGTAACAATTATTATTTTCTTTTGTTGCAATATAAAATAAATTATCAAATTTTTTTAATAAACTTATATGTATAATGTTATTAATGTTGAAATAACGCACACATTTTAAATCAATTTTCTCATTTCCCGAAATACTTAATTTAAATAAAAATATCATATGTTTTAAAGAACATAATAAAAAAGTTTTTGATTTATTTAAAACTAACCTTATTATTCTATCATTATGTACTTCTTTTTCTATGATATTTGATTTTCTTACAAATTTTTTGTTAATAACCTTCCTAATAGAAAAAATAATTTGTTTTTCATTACTCTTAAAACTATTGTGGAATACTTCTTTTTGCACAAATCTTTTTCTTTCTATTTTGTTAATAACTTTTACATTATTGTTTGAAATATCAAAAAAATATAAGTTACCTTTAAATGTACCACATATTAAAATACTATCTGAGTAAAAAACAAATGAGCTGATATTTATTTTAGCTAAAGTTAATAACTTAAAAGAATTATAATTAATTAAATTCATTTTATATAACGAATTTTCAATGTTATAAATAATATTATCATCTTCAAGTATGAAATAATTTATTTTGTAATTTTTTTTACAAATAAAACAAATTTCATTATTAATTAAATCATAAATTATTATTTCATTGTCTGACGTTCCTATAACTAAAATATAAATATCCAGTAAACAACTTGAATATATATATTTATTTTCAAGTTCATTCAAACTACTTTTTTTTAGACAATTCTCAAATATATTAACATGGTTATTTTTTTTTTCTTTGTAGTAAATAATACTATTTTCTTTATTTTTACATGTATCTCCTGATTTTTTTCTAATAACATTATTGTTTTTTGAGTTATTTTTGTTAGATTTATTATTTCTAAAAGAATTTAATTTTTTTTCTAATATATTGGGAGAAATATCATAATCCTGTAAATTACTATTGGTTAAAAAAGAAAGGTCATTTTTATTGTTCTTTTCAAATATGTTAATATTTTTATATACTTTGAAATTATAAGCATTCATAAAAAACAAAATACCCAAACAATTTAATATTAATACATTATTTTGAAAAATAAAAATGGAGACAATATTATCGCTACATATTTTCTCTAAATGCACAATTTTATGTGGTTCTGTAAAATCAATAATTATAATTACTCCATTTTTTGTCCCTATAACAAAATATTTTTTTCTTTCAAAATCTTTTTTTTTTTTCTTTTTAGCACATTTCTGTAAGTTAAAAATTATATCCATATCATTATCTTCTTTTGTAGATATAAAAGTAATAATTTCAACTACATTTATTTCATCATTAATAAAAAAATTAAAATAATCATTCATATTTTTTGATAAACAATTATGTGATGAATTATTTGAAATACTTGATATATTTAATTCGCTTTGCCCATCAACATATTTCTCTCCTGATTCTTTTTTATTTTTATCATCTTCGTCTATTTCTCTTTTTTCCTCTTGATTGCTTTTTAAAATATTATCTTCGAAATGATTTTTATGTGGTAAAAAAATATCCTTTTTAAAACAAATGTGCTGATTTAGAATAAGTTTTTTTATAAATATATAGAAATGAAATATAGAAAAAAAACTATGATTTTGTTTAATTAATGAGAACGCATTATCATCTAAATAACAATTACATTGAAAGTTTTTATATTTTAACTTTTCATAAAGAATATAATTTTTCAATAGATATATAAACACATATTCCTCATTATATATACATATAATTTTATTAATATCTACAAATATTTTAAAATTTCCTAATAATACATTATAACTTTTTTTGCATTTTTTAAATGGTTTTATAAAAGTGATATAATAGAAAAAGATATTATGTTTTTTGTATTTTTTAATTTTTACACAACTTACAATTTCCCCATTTAACTTTTTAAAATAATTTTTTTTATATAAATTTTTTTTTAATTTTTTATTTTGTTTTAATATATTGTACATAGGTTTGTATTTTTCATAATTTCCAAATTTTTTTTTTTTTTTTTTTTTTATTTTATTTAAAATTGAATGCATACAAATTTTAATATATTCTTCATCTTTTTTCTTAAATATATTACATGCCTTATATCTTTTTATTTCTTTCGTTATAAGTTTATCTAAATTTGTAAAAATATGGTCATTATTTTTCAAATTCTCTTTTTTTTTTGCTAAATCAAGATCATCTAATTTTTTTATGACATTTACATACTTCTTTTTTAACAGTACATTTTTTTTTTTATATATAACAAAGAATACAAAAAATATTAACTTATCATAATGTTTACATAGTAGTAATATATTCTTATCATTTAAAAAATCTATATCTAAAAAATTCTCCTTTTTTATTTTTATGTGTGTTAAAATTTGTAAATTTAATTTATTCCATATAAATATTTTTATTTTATTATTACTATCTTCTGCACTTAGAACTGTTCTACAATTTTCTTTGCATCTGAAGAAGATAACCTAGATATGAAAATTAAGAAAAATAATGTAAATAAATAAAAAGATCCAAAGATAAATATATAATTGAATATAATATATAAAATAACTTTTAAAAACTGAGAAAACAAATATATGATACAATGATTTATAAATTAGAAAAAACAAAAAAAAATTCACATAAAGAACATATTAATATTAAAATAATATATAATACTTATATATATTTTAAAAGTTGTATTTTTTTAAATATATATATATATATATATATATTGTAATTCTTATCAAAATTTTATAAAAATTTACTTTATTTTTATGTTCAGAAAAAATTGACTGGTTTTGATTTAATAAATCGTATATAATTATCAAATTATTATATGAATATATAATTTTTTTGTATGCAAATTTAAGTAAATTATTTTTACATCCATAATAACCTTGAATATACTCAGGATTTAAACTAATTTTATATTCCTCATTATTTTTTAATGAAGTAAAATCAAAATTGTCTTTAAGTATATTTATATTTTTTTTTTCAATTAATAAATTATACATTGAATTATTTGCCATATTTTACATTGTGACATTTTATATATACTTATCGACATAATATTTTATATGCATCCTAATAATTAGATAAACTAATATATTATTAAACTATAACATATGATAATGCATATATAAAAAAAAAAAAAAAAAGAAAAAATTCTTTTACAGTTCTTTATGTGAATTACAAAAAAAAAAAAAATTATGTTTTTTTTTTTATTTTCTTTTAATAATGATTAATTAATGTAATATTTTAGATTTTCTTATAATGTAAAATGATACTTTTAAGTATCCATTAAGAATTACTAAAATCTATTAAATGCATATTATTTTGTAAATATTCCTTTAAAAATTCGAGTTTTTATAATTTATTTATCGAAATCTCTAAATAAAAATTATCATAATTTTATTTTATTTTTTTTTAATAATAACAAAGTATATAATTTTTGCAACTTCCTTTTCTCTTTTATGAAATATTTTATTACAAGCAACAAAAATATTCTAAAAATTTTTTACATTTTTTAGTTGGCATATTAAAAGTATTAAAAGAAAAAAAAAAAAAAAGGAAAAAATATTTTAATTATTTTAATATATTTTTATAAATTAAAAAAAAAAAAAAAATACAAAAAGTTTTTTTAAATGCCCTCCATTTAAATTTAGATATATATATACATTTAGTTTAAATTATTTATATATATATATATACATATATATATATATATATATATAGTATGTATATTTATATTCTTATTTATATAAATTTTTTTTTAATGCTACCAGGTTGTAATGAAATACTTATACTTATTTTGAATTAAAGATATAGAATGAAGTTTTAATAGTCGAAAATATTAATCTTATATGTATATGAATAAATTGTTTTAAGGATTATTCAACTTTTAAAAAGTATTAATTTCTTTTATTATACATGCATGTGTTATATAAAAAAGAAATAAAATTTTGTCTAATAAAAATAATACACTATAAATGTGAGTGAAAGAATAAATATTTATGCACAAAAGTAATAATAAAAGAATATATATAAAATATAATTTGAACAAAAAAGCTCAGAATCGAATTTATCTTTTGTTTTTTTTTTTTTTTTTTATTTGATTATTATATATTAATTTTACTAACATATTTAATTTTTAAGAAATTTATATTAAAAAAAAATTGACTATTTTTAATAACTGTAATCATAATAAATACGTTATTTATAGCAGTTTTTTTTCTAAATATTTGTGGACTTATTTATATTCTTTTTATTATAATATTTTTTTTTTTTTTATCTTCTAAATATTAATAACAAATTTTAAAAAAATCGTATGAAATTAACAAAAAAAATATATTTTAAGATATATATATAAAATTTTTAAAGAAAAAAATATGATATAAAAATATGAGATGTTTTATATTTATGTATAATTATAAAGGCTATAAATAATGACAAAAGAAAACGTTTATAATAATTTTTTAAAATGAACTCACTTATTTTTTCTAGATTTTTAAAAATTTAACACTTCTGATAAAATAGAACTGAACCTTGTTCTTTTAAAAAAAAATAAAAAAGCAAAAAAAAAAAAAATACTAATCGAAATAATAAATGAATTAATAGTTGTATTCATAGGAGTTGCTATGTTAATAATTGTAACGATAAAAAAAAAAAAAACACATAAAACGTAAAAATAGAAAAGATGAAAAAAATAATAAATAGGATAGTAATAATAATTGAATATACTCCTGATTTGTTTGATTACAATAGTGTAAAAAAAAATAAATCAAATCATGAAATACTCGTTGAACTTTTATGTACATTTTTAGAAAAAAAAATACTATATGACTCTACATGTGAAATTGCTCTTATATTAGCTGGATACAAATCAAAAGAAAAAAAATCTGATAATGAATCAAATATTTATATATTGGAAAAATTGAAGAGAGTCAATTTTGGCTTATATAAAAATTTATTAAATGATATATTATTGCATAAAAAGTTCAATGAAAAAATTAGTTATAACGATGTTTTTCTTAAAGCGTTAGAGTTATTAAATAAAACAAATAATTCTAAAAAAGTGAAATATAAAGATAAATTAAATAACTTCATTATATTTTTAACTTGCCAAAAGAAAAAAATTATTCATTTTAATTTTTATGAATATATTATGAAAATTTTGAAATATTATGTATCATTAGTAATCATTGGATTAAATTTTAAAAGAAACTTTTTTTTTGATAATTTGTTTGATTTAAATGAATATATAAAAGACAATGAAAACAAAATAAAAAAAAAAAGTATTAAAAATCAAATAATGTGGAATAAAGTAATTCTTTTATGTAATGGATCTATTTATACATATATAGAGGCTTTTAAAAAAATAAAAAATGATCATTTAACTAATGAAAAATCAGAAAAAAAATCATTAGTTAATTTTATAATTCCTAATGCTATAGAAATAACTGTTGAAATACATTCATACACATCCACTCAGAACATCCATAAAAATAATGTAAATGAGAATTTATTTAATAAATATTATGAAAATATATCAAAAAGTCTTGTTGACTTTAAAGAAAAAAAAAATAATCACTCTTCTTGCAGTTCTACAAGTAAATGTGAAATAGATCATTTAAAGATGTTTTCTATTCATAATAACTTTCTTTATTTCAATGAAGAAAACAACTTTAATACATTAAAGAAATATTTATCATCTAATTTTGAAGTAAAAAATTTATATAGAAAAAATATTCAGGAAGAAGTAATCAATCAAGGATATAATAAATTAAAAAAAAATAAAGAGATAAATAATAATGTGATAAAATATTATAAATATGGAAGCAATTATTATTTACCTACTGATGAAATAGATACAAATTTAATAGATGATAGTAACAAATGTGAATTAAAATGTTTGTGTACTATTAAGAAAGATAAAATTGATTGGGGAAATATTGTAGGAACTACTTACTTTGTTGTTACTCATAAAAAAGACAAAATAGATTTTAAAATGATGAATTATTTAATTTACTCATTGCATGAAACAAATTATATTCTAATATGTTCCTACAAAACAAAAGATTCTAAGTATTATACTGTTGGATTAAAACCTATATGTGGAAACTTAACTATTTTAAATTTGTTTTTTTTAGCTTATAAAGAACATATAAATTATTTTAACTTTAATATGAATTCAAGCAATCAAGAAAATTCTAATGTATTTGATGAACTAATTGATTTATTAGATTTAAGTGAAGAATTTTTACCAAAGAAAAGAGAAAAGATTGATAATAATAGAGGAGATAAAATTAAAAGTATTGAAAATTATAATACCAAAAATTCACAGTATTATAAAAATTACATTATGAAAAAAAACAATCAAATTAATAAAAGCAGAATTTTGAAAAAACAAAAAGAAAAAATTGATATAAGAATAAATATGGGAGAAGAAAAGGAAGTATATAATGTTATAAATGAAAATAAAGAAAAACATAATAAAAAGAAAAAAGAAAAAATTGACTGTAAATATATTTGTGATGGTGATGATTACGAAAATTATAGTGATACTGATGAAGACGATTGTGATTATAATAATAATTTTGTCAGTAAAATCAAAAAAAGAAGTGACTTCCATAATTTATATTCAGTAAAAAGTACAAAAGAAAGGTTATTAACAAGAAATATTCATGATGTATATTTAAAAAGCTTTTATGAAATATTAGAAGGTAAATGCAGATTACATTTTACTTCAGGATATGAAAATTCAAAAAATAAAATTATTAATGAAAGATATTTCCCATTTCTTTATAAAAATGAAATCTATCAATTTATTGATAATAAAAAAATTATGAAAATTCATGATATAGTTAATAAATTAAAAATGAAATTTGCAATTAAATTAGAAAATACTTATATGTTAAAAGATATTTCAGAAAGTAATAAAATTACTAAATTAAAAACTAGTAATTTTAATAATAATGATAATTTATTAAAAAATTATAATTTAAATGTTCATTATAAAATTACGAAAAATAGTAATAGTCTTTTGTTAGATAACGTATCAAACAATTCATCTTCAAATTCCTATAAAGAGGATATTTGCTTTTTATATAATGAAAATTTTAAAAAAGATACTAATTATTCATATTCTACTAAAAAATATTTTTTAAAAAAGGAACTAGAATTTAGCTCAGATAATGATGATGAAAATTCAGAATATACATTTAATTTATATGATGTTGATAAAATAAAAATAATGAGATTGCATAATCTAGAAATATATGATAAAGAAGAATTGCTAGATGCTTTTAATAGAAAAAATAATTTCAGAAAAATTTATTGTACAAATGAAACAATGAGTCCAACAAAAAAAAAAAAACTTAAAACATGAAATTATATATATAAAAAAATAAAATTAAAAAACTAATAGTAAAAAATAATAGAGATTTATTATTGTAAAAACGGCTTTTAATTTTTAATCATTTCGATAAAAGAAAAAAAATTATCTATATTTTTTTAAAACCATAAAAAAAAATATGAAAAAAGAGAAAAAAAAAAAAAAATTAAAAAAAAATATAAAAAAAAAAAAAAAATAATAAAATAAAATAACAAAAAATTAATATATTTTCTATTAAAAAATAAAATTAATTAAAAAAATTAATACATTATTTATTAAAAAAAAAAAAAAATGCATTTCTTTTTTTTTTGTTTTAAAATATATAATTTTTTAAAAATTTTGTTAACAAATTTTTACACATTTGACTATTTTTTATTAGTGGATATTTAAAGATATTAATTTTTCATTAATTGTAATACATCAGCTAGAAATGATTGGGAGTTATGTATCTGTGTTGATCCCAGTAAAATTGTAATATTATATTTTTTACTTAAATAATGAATATCTCTATATTCTTCGTAAGTTGCTCCACCAATGAAAAATACAATTATAGAATTAGGTTTTCTATTTTGATTTGATTTCATATTTAAAAAACTTGTAGATGTATATATTTGATTATTTAATTTTGATTTAATTAAATCATCTATTAGGTAATATATATATGATTTGTGTAAAGTAAAAACATTTGATATTCCTTTAATTGTTCTTGTTATAGTTGTTTTAGCTAAATTTAAAAATGTTTGTTCTTTGAATAGTTGGTTATTTCTAATTTGTTCATTAGAATATAATAATAAAGCGTCTATTAATAATATTTGATCTTTATCAATATTTCTTCTTGTTAATTCATTTTTTATTATTTTAATATGTTCTTCATCTTCATATTTTAAAGAATATAATAATGATAATCTCAATACGTCATAATTAGTATATGTGTAGTTTTTTATTGTGTCTAATACTTGTTTAAAATGTTCACTTTTTTTATTATATATAGCTATAGATTGCTCTAATTCTGAAATGTAAAATAATTGTCTTTTATCTACAATCTCTGAAAATTTATGTAATATATTAACGTGTTTTGTAACATTTCCTGATAATTTTTTATAATTTGGGTAAATTTCTATAAATTTTTGAATATCATCAATTGATTCTAAATTACTTTTCTTCGATGTTTCTTCTTGATAAATATCTACATAATTTTTAACTGCCTTCCCTAAATCTCCGAAATTATCAAATAAATGCTCATTATAAAAATCGTCATAGTTACATGACATCACTATTTTTGCATCTTCATTATTATTTTCTAAATTTATTTTATTATTTTCAATCCCAATCAATTCATGCAACATTGCCTGATATGTCCACTGTGTTAATAAAGGAGTAATAGGATCTTCTCTTCTATCAATTATTAAGAGAGAAGAATTTCCCATTGTATATGTATTTTGATTAATTAAATTATTAAATTGATAATTATTTTCATTTGCATAATTTAATTTCTTATATTTCTCCATTTCCTCATTATATTTTTCATAGGATTCTAAAACTCCTGAAAAAATAGATTTATATTTTAACACTTTCTCCTTTAATAAATCAATTATATGTTTACAAATATTAGAATTTTTATTATATATGATATCTGGAATTTGCTTAGTTGAACATAATAAAGAAAATATACCATCTACAATTCTATTTATAATTTGATTTTCATAAAGAATAAAATTAGAATAACTTATATCATCAATAACATTATCATCATTTTTATAATCATTATCATCATTAATAGAATTATTTTCTCTTATTTCATTAAACTCATCTATTGTCAATTTTTCATATTTTTTAAAATCTTTATACTGCTTAAAATTAAAATTTTTTTTTTTTTTATCATTTAAAATAAATTTATTATTTTTATATAAAAAGGATGTATAATCAATGTTCAATGTAAATAAATAATCGTGTAGCACATATGTGTCTATATAATATTCTATGATATTTTTAATAACTTCAAATTCATCTGCTTTTGCTAATTTTTCTATATATTTTTCATCTAATATATTTGTAAAAAATAAATAATATTCTAAAAAAATTGGTTTCTTTAATTCTTTAATCAATTTTAATATATTAGTATGAGTAGGTCTCAATAAAAATATAGCCTTTAAATGTTTTAAATTTTTTATCTTATGATTTTTGAAATCAAATTTTTCATCTTTATTATTTATATCTTCAAATATATTATTATCATTAAAATTTAAAGTTAAAAATATCTCCTTTTCTAATATATATGAATGAGAAAAAATTAAAGAAATGATACTTTTCGTTTCGTCATCTAAAATTAAAACTTTGTATCCTTTTACTCTATGAACAATCAAATTTAAATATTCCTCATAAATATTTATTAAAGTTTTAAAGGAATAAGGGTTATTCTCCATTTTACTATAAAAAAAAAAAAATTTACTTTTTAAAAGAAAAATAGCCAAAATAAATTTATATAATAATTATATAATTCAAAGCAAAAAAAAAAAAAATAAAAAATAATGATATACTATAAAAATTAAAAATATTTTATTGCATTAGAAGAAAAAAAAAATATTGTAAATTTACAAGAACAAGCATTTCTCCATTTATTTTTATTTTGATACTAACAAAAAAAAAAAAAAAAGAAAAAAAAAAGGAAAAAGAATATAAAAAAGAAAAGTAAGAAAAAAATAAAAATAGTAGAATATAAATATTTTATTCATTTTTTTTTTTTTTTTTTTTTTTATATTTTTATAAAAAATTATTTACACATTTAAATTATTTAAAAAAAAAAAAAAAAAATGAAACAAAGTGCAGACTTATTAATAGGTTTCACTTTTTTCTTAGATAAGACTTTTATTTTTTATATAATGAGTTTTTATGTTTTTTTTTTTTTTTTTTTTTAATTTATTTTTATTTACTTTTTTTTTTTTTTTTATCTTAATTTCATTTATTTATTTATTGGTTATTTTTTAATTTTACTTCAATATTTCTAATTTTTAAAGGAATTTCCTTATATGCGCATAAATTTTTTTATTATGTTTTTTTAAATACGTATGTTAATACTACTTTTTTGTAAGTTTAACAATTTTTATTCTAAGATATTTCATTTGGTTGAAAAGAGATGAAAATTACAATGAAAATGTTAAAAAGTTTTTTCAATTATTGCATTTAACATCATATTTTTAAAGTGTTTATTCTTTTATAAATGGAAAAATATCATAGAATTAGAATTATCTATATTTATATTATTTTAATTTTTCTTATTTTTGATTTATTTGAAATTCTTTGTGGTTTATAAGCACATTGAATAAAAATTAATAAAAAATTTTCATTTATTTATTTGTTACATTAAAACAAAATAAAAAATAGACATTTAAAAACAAGATAAATTTTATAGAATAAACCTTTTTAATATATTTTTATTTTTTCTATAGAAAACTAAATTTGTTTTCAATATATGAATATTTTGATATAAAAAATATTTTATTTTTTATTTTTCATAAAAATTTTTTTTTTTTTTTTTTCCAGTATCGTTAAGAAATAATTTAAATATTTAATAAAAATAACTTATATAAAGAAAACAAAAAATGTATCACAAATATAATAAATTCTAAAATTTTATAATTTACAAAAAAAAAAAAAAAAAAATGAAAAATTTAAAAGAAATATAAAT
The DNA here is from genome assembly GCF_900005855.1 of Plasmodium gallinaceum. Lineage (NCBI taxonomy): Eukaryota > Apicomplexa > Aconoidasida > Haemosporida > Plasmodiidae > Plasmodium > Plasmodium gallinaceum. The sequence continues at coordinate 1,162,313 of NW_021628228.1, read as the reverse complement.
ATAATAATGTGTAATAATTTCAATTATAAATTACAATAAATTCATTTAATTAGTAATAACATGTCAATGTGATATGGAGTATTTTTTAAATTGTATTCATATGATATTTTTATTTTTTGATTATCCAAAATTTGACGTAAAATATTTAAAACATTTTTTTGAATTTGCGATTGGGTAGTTGTTACTTGATCATCATCATATATTTGATCTAATATATAATTAATAAAATATAGATATCTTATACTAATTGAATTTAATAAATTCATATTTTCTAGAACTAAAAAAAAATGATAGAGAGTATGTAAACTTATCAGCAACATAGAATAAAAATTATAAGATAATATTTTTCTGTTAAAATTCCTCTTTTTATAAAATTCATATATGTAATAAATAATTTGAAATATATATGATAATATAATATAAAATTTATTAAACAAATATAATTGACAAATAGATGTTAAAATAAATAATACGTGAATAAGAAAAGACAAATGTGATTTTAATGAATTTTTTATATTGTTAAATATATAATTAAAACAATCGCATAAAACTTCTTTATCATAGATACTCATTTTGTTTAAATATGAAATTATGCTTATAATATTCATGATATTTAATTTTTTTAAATCTAATCTTTTATAAATGGTATAAAATAGTGTTTTATCAAAAATATTTAATCTTGCATAACTAATATAAATACCACATAGTAATCTACCATCAAAAGAATTTTTATCTTTTAATATTTTATTTTTTATTAATTTTATTAATTTTACTTTTATATTATAGCATTGAATATCATCTGTAAAACTCATATAGTTAAGAAGTGAGCTTAAGCATATTAAATTAAAACTCTCTTTTTCATTTTTTCCTTTCTTTTTTACTAATTCTTTTGAATTATAATGTCTTAAAATTATCTTCATAATAATTTCAATTAATTTTTTATCTAAACTTTTATAATAAATTAGACCATTTATTAATTTAGTAATATTTACAGGAAGTAAATCATTTAATCTTTTTTCATCGTTAACATTTTCTTTTATATTTTTTAAAAATTTTTTCCATATATAAGAAATAATACAAATATTTTTTTGGTTTACTTGGGGAAGATTTTCATTTTTTGATAAATTCATAATTTCCATCTCTTCATTAGAAAGTATATTTGTTTCGTTTTTTTTTTTTTTTTTTAATAAAACTTTTTGATTCATTTCTTTTATAGGGAAAAAATTTGTTCGTAAAAAATCTTCATTAAATTTTATTTTTCTTACATAATTTGTAAAATAAAAACAAATGAAATAAGTAGGAAAGCAATAATTTAATTTCGAAAAAATATTTAAAATATTACTTAAAACAATTAAATCAATGTTTTTATATTTTGCAACTAAAAATGTTATTGTATAAAAAAGATTCATATCCTTTATTCTATATTCATAACATATATTCAAAAAATGACTTAAATATTTTAATAAATCATTAATACTATTTTTATCTTTACAATTCAAAGTAGCAATTTTTGAATTATCTTCTTCTAAATGTACATTATTTTCATTTAAGTTATTTTCATACATATTATTTTCTATTAATATATTTTTATTATTACATTCTTCTTTTCTGTTACTCTCATGTGATATATGCCTATTTTCATTTATATCTAATCTCTTTGTTTTAATGTCATGTAATATTTGAAATATGAATTTTTCAATTAAACTATTTACATTTGGTAACATGTATAATATAATTTTTCTTATATCATTATTTCTTTTTTCATTGAGACCATTTTTTTTTTTTTCATAAAAGGCAAGAGAATGAAGAAATTTAATAATTTCTTCCAGCAAAAATGTATTTTTTTCTTTTATGTCATTATCAGAAATTAATACAAAAGAAATATTTAAATCGTTATAATTTTTTATATATTTAATTGAATCATACATATATTTTCTTATTTTTAAAATATCGATAGAATTATTGTAACTATTTTTCTCTATATTATTCATATTATGAAAATCTCTACTTAAAAATTCTTTTATTTCATAATAATTCATAACTTTAATTTTTTCTGAATCGTAATAAAAAAAACGAAAAAATAATTTTATGCAATTTTCAAAAATATCAATAAAATCATCATGAAATTTTTTGTCATATAAGATTGTTAAACTATAGAGTAAGGATATAGAACATTTCCAAAAATAGTTATCTTTTATTTTATCATTATTAATTTCATTTTTTGAAAATATAATAATATTACTGATTATGTTAATATAATACTCATTTAAACATTCATAATTTATTTTATTATTTACTGAAAGAGTCTTATGAAAAGATATAATCTCATAGAGCAATTTTGTTATATCAGAAAAATAGAAACAACTATTCTGCAATTTCTTTGAAACATTTTCTTCTTTATAAATTATAGTATCTTTTTTTTCTAGTTCATTAATATTTTCTATATTATTCATATTATTACAAACTATATTTGTTTCATAATTACTTTTATTATCAGTGTTAATATATATACTGTTTTTATCAAATTCCTTTTCTTTTTCTTCCATTAATATATTACTTTTATTGATTATGTTTTTATTGTTAAATTTAAAAAGAAGATATGATAACTTTTTAATAAAATTGTTAATATCATCAATTGAAAAATTAAACGAGTCTAATTTATGCAATTTAAATAATATAATAACTATTTCATTTATACAATTAGATTTGAAATTATATATGTTTTTGTAAATTATGTTAAGAAGTATTTTTAGGATGTCTTTACATAAATATGGTGTATCTTTAAAATAATGAAACAAATTGTAATAAATATTTTTATCAAATATATAAATGGAACATAAAAAAAAAAAAGATATTAGATCATTAGAATTTATGTTATTTATTTTCTTTTTATTAGAAAAAAAATATTTTATTAAAAATAATTTATACAAATCTTTATTTATAACTTTTTTACTTAATACAAAAATCTGGTCAATACTCATTTCATTCATCAATTTTGTAATCAATTCACTTTTTTCTTTTATATTCTTTTCTATTTTATTTTCCTCATTATTTATTGATTTACATAATTTATTATCAAATTCATAATTTTCATTTTTACTATCATTTAAATAAATGTTACATTTATTTAAATATTTTTTTCTAAATATTTCTTTATTTATTCCTTTATTTATCTTATTTAAAACATATAAATCAGAATTAATTGTGTTGTTATTAGATTGGTTATCATTTTTATATTTGCAATTAGAATTTAGAAAAACATGTAATTCATTATGAAGTTTTATTATATCTTTTAAACATTCTTCTTCATTTTTGTATGTATGTATATTTATATAATTTTTTAAAGAACAATTATATCTTCTACATAAAGATGAATAATTATTTTTATATTTCTTTTTTTTTATGATATTTAATGTTGATATTATATATTTTAAGGATATCATATTATTTTCAGAATAACAATCATTTTAATAAAAAACTGAAATTTCTTTAATTTATATCAAAAAAATACTAATTATATATATATATATAGTAAATAATAAAAAATGTGAAATAAAAATAAAATACATTTTACAAATAAAAAAAGAAAAAATATTTTTTAAATATAAAATTTATATTTTTAATTTTAATTTACAAATGAGCTTTTCTCTTATTTACAAGTTAAATTTTTATAGAACATATGTAATAATAGTCTTATATATTATTTTTCTGTATATTTTTATTTTTATTTTTTTTTTTTTTTTTTTTAAAACTATAAAATAAAATAAGCTATATATTACATTATTATTCTTTTTTTTTTTTTTTTATAAAACCAATAATAAATATTTTAATATAATTTATACGAATACCATATTTATATATATTAATCATTTGAGATTTTTATAATATAATTAATGTTAAAATTATATATTTCTTTTATTATTAGCAAATATTTAAGCTTTAAAAAAAATAAAGGTTAACGAAAAAGAAATATGAATTAAATAAAAAATTTAAACAAAAGTGTGCATATATTTTTTATCACCTAAATTTTTTTTTTTTTAATGTAATTTATAAAAAATGTTTAATGATTTAAATAAAAAAAAAAAAAAAAAGAAAAAAAATGAAATAACAATTGAAACTATTCAAAAGGAGAATTCACCTATATTAAAAAAAAAGAATATAGATATATATATTACATCTAATAAATCAATTAATATATATTATGAGAGAATTTTAAAAATATTAAATAATTCAAAAGAAGTAGATAATATTATAGAAGGAAATAACAAAATTAATAACTTATTGGTATCAAATAATGAAGTTCATATATATGCAGTTGGAACTAATATAATTAAAGCTTCTTATTTAGTTCAAGATTTAATTAAATATTATTATCTACTTTTAAAAAATATTCAAGATAGTTCTAAAAAAAACATAAAAAAAAAAATTGATATATATTCTTTTATAGATATTAAAGTAAATAGCAAAACTCTTATTATGAATGATAATGTAATTTTAAATAAATTTTTGATCAAAGAAGAATTTTTAAGTGATAATTATGATGATTTAATAAATTTTTCTAAACAATCATATAATCAAAATTTTCATAAATATATTGAAGTTAGTTAACAATTCTATTATAAATATTTACTTTTATTCATATATTTATTTATATTTATATTTTATCTATTTACTTATTATATAATTTATTTAAATTTATTACCTGTAAATTTTTATACATTATAATAATAAACATATTTTCTCTTATTTTACTCTTTATTATTTTTTATTTTTTATTTTTTTTTTAGAAAAATAAAGAAAGGAGACTTACAAATGTTATAATTTCATTAAAAAAGAAGAATGTTGAATCATAAAAGTATATTATTTAAATGATAGTTTATCAAAATTTCCTTTTTTAGAGAATATATTTTTTTTTTTACATTTTTTTTATGAACTTAAAAACGTTAATTAAGAATAAGAATTACGATAAATTAAAATACAAAATATTTTTATTTTAAAATAAAGGAAATTTAAATATCATGTATGGACATCTTTATATTTAATTAAATTTTGGATAAAAATATTTTTAAAACTTTTTTAATTAAAAAATACAAGTTTATATTATTCTTAAAAATAATGAATAAATAAAAATATAAATTTAAAAAAAAAAAAAAAAAAAAGTATATAAATAATAATTGTTTTAAAATATTTTTTTTTTTTCTTTTTTTTTTTTTTTTGTAATTACACATTTTATGGTCTTTTATGAATTTTCAGAGAGAAATAACGAAATGGGTAGAACAAAAAAAAAACTTAAAACTAAAAAGACTTAGCTGTTTTTTTTTTTTTAAAAACAAAATTAAAAAAGGATTATTCGGAAACTTATTAAATAATAATTATGTAAAAGAAAAAGTTACAAATGAAAAAAATGTAAAAAAATATAATTTTTTATCTAGTAAAAGTACTACAAATTTACTACACGATTTGAGTTATTGTAACAATTCCTCTTTTTATGAGAATTTTCACAAAAGGAAATATCAAGAAGATAATATTTATGATTTAAAAAGTATTATATTAAATTTAAATAATATACATTATTTATTTAATAAAAATGATAATATTTATTTAAGATTATCTCTTTTATATATGGAAGAATTGCAACACTTAAAGTTATTACTAAACATAGGACAAGAAAAAATATATAACTTATCTAACGAGTTTTATGAGAAAAATAAAATTTCCTTAAATTATTGTTTAAATTTAGTTGATATAATCAATTTATTTAACTTTTATATATATATAGAGAAATATTATTTCTATTTTTTTTATATAATTTTAAGAACAATAGAAAATTTTAAGGATTTTTCAAATGTTAATGATATTTTATCCATCAAATTCTTAAAATCTTGTTTAAAATTAAAAAAAGAAATAAGTAAAAATGTTGATACAAATAAGCAGAAATATTATATGAAAAAAAGAAAAATAATTAATCACAATATTCTTCATAATTACTTTTATCATATAAAAAATAACATTTTTACAAAAAATACTATTCATACCTTATCTTATGTTTCAAAGAATTATAATACATTTTCTTTTTTAAAAAATAATAATAAAAAAAGGAAATATATACACTTTTTTTATCTAAAAAAAAAAGGCTATGTAAATTTAATTTATTCAAAATTTAAGAAAAGAAAATATAAAAAATCAATGATAAATTGTGATTACTATTTAGAAAAATGCATTTTTTTATTTTTAAGTAAAAAAATTGATATAAATATATTAATAAATTATATTAAAATAACTCAAAATACAAACATATGTAATAATAATTTTATAAGTTTAATAAAAAATTATTTGAAGAAAAATTATGAATATTTCACTACAAAAGAACTTATAATTATAATAAAGTATTTAATGAAAATAAAAGAGCCAATTAAGGTGTATAAAATGTCTTTTAGTTCTATAAAAAAAGATGTATGCAAAAATATAAATGAATATAGCATACGAGATATTAATAAAATTATTTCTATTTTTTCAAAAAACAATCATTATGATGAGAAGTTTTTAGATATTATTTCTAATTATATTATGGAAAACTTAAACACAGTGAATTCAAATACTCTTGTTAAAATTACAATTAATTTATATAATTTAAATTATAAAAATAATGAATTATTATATGAAATACTTAACAAATATAAACCTTTTATTAGAAATAGTAGAAAAAAATTAAATATAAATTATTTGTTTCTAAAAAAAACAAAATTAATTTATAAAATGAAAAAGGATATTATAACACAAAAAAAAAATAAAATAGAGAAACTTTCTCACAATGGAAATGCTTGTAGTACCTTGAATTTTGCCTCTATAAAAATTAAAGAAAATGTTTCGGATAACAAATATTTTAGAAATTTTGATTATATAAAAATAAAAAAATTATTATTATTTATGAAAATATTAATAGAAAATAATATATATATAGATAACAAATGGTCTCAATATTTTTTTTCATTAATTAAAAGTAAATTCTATTTTATAAAAAAAAAAGATTTTCACACATTATGCTTTGTAATTCTTCATTTAGAATCAAAGGAAATGTTTTCTAATTTTTTTCTTTTATCCAGTAAATATAACATATTTAAAAAATATTCATTGCAAAAACTAATATCTTCAAATAACTTATCATCTTTAATTCAAATTAATTTATTATTTAGTTTTCATATATATAGATATAATAGTGACATTTTTTTATCTTTGTTTTTTCATGTTCTTGATAAATTTTATAAAATTTATAATTATGAAAATAAAAATGAGGATCAAGAATGCCAACAACATTTCACAAAGCAAAAGAAACCCTTTAATATTTTTTATAGATACGAAAAAGATGATATTCTTCAAAATAATGAAGAAAATATATATATGCATGATTTAAAAATATATGAGAGAAAAAAGAATAATAAATACAGTAAAAAGAAGGAGAAAAAAAAAAAGGATGAACTAAAAAATAAAATAAATAAAATTATAATACCATCATGTGATAAATTAAAAGAAAATATATCATTTCAAAATATAGCACAAGTAGAAAGTGAAATACACGAATTTCAAAACAGTAATTTAAAATATCATCAAAGTCAAAGTGAAAAAACAAATGAAAATAAAAGAAAAACCATTGAACCTATATGTAGGGACAATAATTTTTTAATATATAATGACAATAACAATATAAAAAATGACATGCATTTAATTAATAATGATATAATTATCAAAAAGGAAGAAAATATTTATAGAAATAAAAAATATGCTAACTTCAATTCCTATAATTTTACATGTTATGATAATAATATTAAAAATGAAAAGGTTGAATTATACAATGGTGAAAATAAATATGATGAGAACATGATTAATAATGACAATTCTTTTTTACTCCATGAAGACTATTTTATGAAAAATGAGAAATTAAATAAAGAGAATAATAGTGAATTTTTCTTCAATGGAAATTATAAAAATAAGAATTCTGAAAATATATTAAATAACTATACAAATGATTATTTTAGTAAATTGAGGGATTCGCGTTACTTAATTATAATAATAAACAATTTTTTTTTTAATTACATAATAGGAAACTATAAAAATAGTGATAATAATAATAAATTTTTTCAAAATTTAAATGAAGAATACTTGTTAAATAAACTAACATACAACCATTTGTTATTGATATATAAAACTTATGAATTATGCTCCTCTTATGTTAACTTATCTTTGAAAACAATAAAAATTATGAACAACAATAAAAACGTTCTTTCTTCTAAATTTCATAAACAAATACTATCTATTTTAACACAACTTGTAACTTTTTTAAAAATAAATATGCATATACTAATTATATTTTTTAACTATATATGAAAAGTATATATATACATTCCATAAAAAACAAGTTATTTTTTTTACTTTTTTTTCAGGATTCAAAAAATGAAATAGTAAGTGAATATGTTCAATATCCATTTCAGATAGATATTTGCATAAAAAGGAAATTTGTTTAACTTATAATCCCTTTTTTTTGGTTTTTTTATAGATTAACAATACAGTCCTTTTTTTTTTTTTATTTTTGCTTTCAGATTAATATGAACAAATGATTTTTACATTTATATATATATATTAAATTATTTCATACATTTTAAAACATTTTTCTAATTATAAAAAAATTCATTTATATATTTCTTTTTCTCTTTTTTTTTTTTTTTATTTTTTTTTTTTTCCTAGCGAAACATTTTTTTTGTATTAAAATTATTAATAATTAATAATAGAATGAATAACAATTATAGCTTATAAATTTAAAGAATCAATAGGTTAATTAAAGTTTATAAATAAAATTTTAAAATATTAAATGTATAAATATATTTAGAATACTTAAAATATATTTTTCATCCATTTAAGAATGTTTTTTTATTTTATTTTTTTTATTTTTTTCTTCTTTTGTTTCATTTACATTATATTTTCTTTTTCCTTTTTTTGATGAATATTTATTTGTTGAACCTATAGGTGAATAGGTATCAATTGGATTTTCTTTTCTACTTAAGGTTTTCATATTATATGGAATTTCCTTTTTACTTGAACTTCTCATATTATAAGGATTATTAACTTTGATAGTGCTTTCTTTTTTAATTAAACTCCTAATTTTATATGGTGTTTCTATATTATTTACTTCTTTTTTATTCTCCAATTTATTTAAACTTTCTTTCTTATATGAAAACTCTGATTCACTTTTATATTCTATTTTTTTTTCTGTGCTTTTTATTTTTACAAAACTTTTTTCATTACTTGAACATTTTGAAGTAGTAGAATCTATTAACTTTAAGAATTGTTTTTCTGTTAATTTTTCTTCTTCCATCAAGTTTGCATTTATAACTTTTCTTCTTCTTTTGAGATTCATTTCATGAATTTCATTAGAGTCTTCATAAAATAGATATGATGGTAACTCATCTTTATTAATTAATTTATTTGATTTAATTAATATTTTTTCAATTTCATTTTGATTTTGTTCTTTCAATATATAACTGTAATAATCTTCTTCTTCATTTTCATTTACATCATTATTTTCATTTAGATTAACATTCATATTAATATCTTCATCTAATGACTGATTTTCTTTATTATCCTTTTTATATATCATATTCATGCTTATTTTTAATTTTTTATTAAAAGAATTTGATATGTCACTTTGATAATTTTCTACCTTTATTTCTTCTTCATCATTATATTTTTCTCTATATTTTGAAATATTATCAAATTTTCTTTTTTTTAAATTATCTTTATCTATCATTTCCTCCTTGTTCATTTCTCCATATTGTCTTTCATTTTGTTCTACATTTGTTTTATCTTTTATTGATTCACATTTTTTTTCCTTATTTTCTTCTTTTTTTTCTGAAATAGTATAATTTAAATTTTCCCCTTTTTTTTCATTAATATACTCATTTTCTTCTAAATCTTGTTCTTTGTTTTCAATTTCATCCGTTTCCTCATCCTCATTTTGATAAACATCATCTTTTTCTTCTTTCTTTTTAATTTCTTTCAAGTAGGGATTATTTTCTTCCTTTTCATCTTCACTCATATAGGTAAATTGGCCATGATTTGCATTTTCATGGTTCATTGAATTTAAAAGAGAATAATAATATTCTCCAAAATAATTTTTATCAAAATTAAGAAAATACTCTAATTCTTCTTCATTTCTTCCCATATAATAATTTAATAATAAAGGATTAGTAGGTTGCAAAGTAATATCGCTGTTTTGATTTCTTTGAATAATATTTTTTAATTTATTTTGCCTGTCTTCATCATTGTATATTTTATTAAATAGACCTGCCTGTATAACTTTATCATTAATACTTAACTTATGCTGTGCTTTTTTGAAAACTAATTGCTCTACTCCAGATAATGTTATAAACCGAAAGACTTTAACAACATTTTTCTGACCTATTCTATGACACCTACACATTGCTTGTATATCTTGATGAGGATTGAAATCACTGTCAAATATTATGACCGTGTCAGCTGTTTGTAAATTTAAACCTAAGCTGCCTGATCTTGTAGATAAGATAAATATCATTGTATCTTTGTTTCCGCAGTTAGATTTATTATTACAATCCTTTTCATTATTCTTTATTATACTCTCTTTATTTTGATTTTCATATCTACTTATACTTTCATTACTGTTTTCATATTCTCTTCTATCATTGTCTTCATTTTTATTTTCATCATTTGAATTATCCTGCACATTACCTGTCTTGTTAAATTCATCAATAATTTTTTTTCTCTCCTGCAAACCTATATTTCCATCTAATCTATGATATTTATATCCTCTAAATTCTAAATAGTCACATAAAATGTTCATTAATTTAGTCATTTGAGAAAATATTAATACTTTGTGTTTAAATTTTAAAAGTTTGGGTAACATTCTATCTAAAACTTCAAATTTTCCACTGCATTTTATCATCATATCATCAATTTCATAATCATATAAAAATAAGTATGGATGGTTAACAATTTTTCTTAATTGCATAACAATATTTTGAAAATTTTTAGTGGTAATAGACCCATTGTTATTAACCTGCTTAAATCCTTTTGTTTGAATTTGTTTATATAAAATTTTTTGATATAAAGATAATTCAATATGTACATTGTATTCATATTTTTTTGGTAATGATTTTAATACATCTTTTTTAACTCTTCTTAACATAAATGGCAACAAAACACTATGCAATCTATTAATAATTAATAGCTGCTCTTCTTCTGTTATAGTTTCATAAATGTCCTTTTCATTATGAAGTGGCCTTACAAACCATTTCTCAAAATCAACACATGAAGAAAATATTTTAGGCAAAAGAAAATTAAGAAGTGACCATAATTCTGATAAATTATTTTGTAATGGAGTACCTGTTAATAGTACACGATACTTACTTTTAAATTCCGATAAAATTGAATGAAATCTTGATTTATTATTTTTCATACGATGACCTTCATCAACGACTATATAATTCCATGATATTTTCATAAGACTTGTTTTTTCCTTTATGACAAAATCAAATGTAGTTAAACATATATCAAAGTTACTCTCTATTAGTTGCTTTGCTATATTTTTTCTTTCTAATTTAGTACCCCTGTATGTAATTACATTTAAAGATGGACACCATCTACTAAATTCACTAAGCCAATTAGGAAGAGTAGATAGAGGAACAATAATTAAATTCTTAACTTTTATATTGTTTTTAAACTCCTTTAAGTATGCAAATAGACTTATAGTTTGAATTGTCTTTCCTAAACCCATTTCATCAGCTAATATTCCATGCAAATTATTATTATATAATGATATTAACCATTCTAATCCTTCTAACTGATACTTCATTAAAGTACCTCCAATTAAAATGGATGGCTGCTTTACTTTTTCCTTGACAGTATGGGAAACATTATAATATTTTTCTCTAGCATTTTTATAATTTGACTGTTGCATATTTTTGGTATTTTCTTCGTAGCATATTTTATCTTCTATATCATCATCTTTTTTTTCATTAAATGTGTCTTTTTTTTGATGTAAAACGCATTTAGACATATTATTGAGAAATTCATCCGTTATATCTAATAATTCCTGTAATCTTTTATTTTTAGCTGTTTTTATTAACTTAATATATGCATCCATATCATTTTCCTTTAATAATCTCATTCTTTCTTTTTCTTCTTTTTCTAATATAACCCTTCTTTTTTGTTCAACTGCTTTCATCTGATTATAGCATAATTTTGCAATACTTATCTTATTTCTTCTTTTTTCTTCATTAAATAGAAATATATAATTATTATGTTTTTTCAAATCATTCCAATTAGATGTTAATATATATTGTTTTAAACTTGTCATTTTGTTATGTATTTGAGAATTCTTTTGGATATTTTTTATATACTCTTCTAAATTATTCTTGACAACTATATCTATTTTCTTTGCATCTTGATTGAAAGTTAATTCCACCTTATTTTTATCTAAAACCTTTTTAGTTGTTTCTCTTTTATTAATTTTTTTTTCTTCTTTTATGTCATAAAGTTTATCAAAAACTGTATCTACTCTGTTCTTATTTGCGCGTGACTTATAAGCAAATATGTTAGATATAGGTTGATTTTTATATTTAGAACTATTCATACATTTTATTGGGATTTTCATTGGTTGACTTTCATTTATTATATGAAAACCAAACATTGAGTTAATAACGTCTGTTCTTAATTTTTTTTGATTTAATTCAATTTTTTTTATATTATCTTTGTCTGAAAAAAAATTTCTTATTTCCATCATAGAGCTTTCAATTTTATCTTTCGTTTTTAAAAGACTTGAAAAATTAAATGCTGTATTAATTAAATTTTCAAAAAAACCTAAATTAAAATTAGTCATCATATCATATCTTACAAATATTTGATCTACATACTTAAAATAAACATTTTTTGCCTTTTCTAATTTTTTAAGTTCAGAAAGTTCTTCTTCATCAAATTCTATATTTTTTAAAATTTCTTCATCTGATGTTTCAGAGTTTTCAGAAAAATTTTCATCAGAATTGGATGAATCAGAAATTAAGTAACTACTTTGAGAAGATTTTTCAGAACTTTTAGATGAGAAAGAAGAATTGGAGGATGAAGAAGAAAAGGGGGAAATGGAAGATAATGACGTTATATCTTTTAAAGGAAACTCTTTTAATTTTTTGTGAGTTAGTAATTCATCATTCGTTAACTTGTTATTTAATTTATTATTCACATTACTGCATGATAAAAGCTTTTTACGTTTTTCCTTTTTTTTCTTTTTTTTAATATTATCTTTATATCTTAAATATTTTAGTTTTAATCCTAAATTCACTAATGTATCTTCTTTTTTATTTTTATTTTTAATAAAAGAATTACTATACATATAAATTATAGAAATATACTCATTAATATAATCATTCAATGCACGAGTTACAAATATCTTATTATCTTTTCTAATTTTTAAATGCTCACTTATGTATATATATTCATGGAAATCTGAATTATCTACAGGTTCTGTTATCCCCACTTTTTCAATATTTGCATTTTCATTCATTGAGTTTAGCATGTTTTCGTTAATTTCTTCTTCTGCATTTTCATTAATCTCACATGTTACATTTGCATTATGCCCCTTCTCTTCTATATTTTCCATATTATTATATGCAATTTCTTCCTTATGAATTTTATCATAAATAAAATTTTTACTCATAGTACAAACTATGTCTTTTTTATTTTTTTTAATCATATTTTTGCACAAATTTTCAGTTGGAATCTCTTTGGACACTTTAAAAATAGTATCACTAAATTTATTAGTGTCTATAAAATCACTACTATTATTCATCATAAAAAAGAAAAAAAAAAATTTAATTTTTTTAAAAAAATATATAAACAATATTATTTTACAAAAAAGGAAAAAAAATATATATTGTATAAATATATATATATGTGTGTGTGAGATGTTAATAATGTTTTTTCATAGGTAATATAAGCACTTATATTTTATTTCAATTTTTTTTTTTTTTTTTTCGTTTTAACATAACACATTAAAATAGAATAGACAATATTTCTTTTATATATTTTGATTATTTTATTTCAAAAAAATATAAAGAATATAATAATAAATAACTAAAAAAAAAAAAAAATTTAACATTAAAATTATATATGTAATGATTTTAAAAAATATGATAATATTAAAAGTAAAATGATAACTTTTTATTCATATTAATTATATATTAAGCATGAAAATAGAATTAAAAGAAAAAGGGAATATCTAATTATATAAATAGCTAAAAAAAAAAAAAAAAAAAAAAAAAAAAAATACATTCAAAATAATAAGAATTTAAAAAAAAATAATAAATTTTATTATTTAATTAAACATCTTTTTTCTNTTTTGATTATTTTATTTCAAAAAAATATAAAGAATATAATAATAAATAACTAAAAAAAAAAAAAAATTTAACATTAAAATTATATATGTAATGATTTTAAAAAATATGATAATATTAAAAGTAAAATGATAACTTTTTATTCATATTAATTATATATTAAGCATGAAAATAGAATTAAAAGAAAAAGGGAATATCTAATTATATAAATAGCTAAAAAAAAAAAAAAAAAAAAAAAAAAAAAATACATTCAAAATAATAAGAATTTAAAAAAAAATAATAAATTTTATTATTTAATTAAACATCTTTTTTCTAATATGTATTTTTACAAACTATAATGTAATTAATTCTTTCAAATCAAATATTAAGAAAAATATTTTTTCATTATATAGCATTTTGTTATTTTATTTTTCTGTTACATTATCAAAATACATATTTTTAAAAGAAAAAAATAACCTAATAAGATTTCTACTTTCCTCAAAAATAAACAAAATGGTGTAGTAATTGTAAATTACACTTATTTTTAACAGACAAAAAATATTAATTTTTCGTAAAGAAACAAATAAACAAAAATAAAAATAATAATTTTTTGTATCCTCTTTTACACTTTTTTACAAATGACAAATATAAATAAAAAAAATTATTAAATATTTCAAATATATTCACATAAATTTCAAATGGAATGATATTTATATAAAGTATGAGTTATTATAATTATTTTTTTAACACCCAAATATTTTATCAAAAAAATTTAAAAAAAAAAAAAAAAAAAAAGGAATATTTTTGTGCATTTTTATGAATGTGTAATAAAAAAAAAAAAAAAAAAAAAAAAAAAAAATTATAATAATAAAAATATATATGTGTAAAATATGAAATTTTCTTTTATTTATTTTTTATAGTTTTGATTATAATTTTATTATTATTTTAAAATATTGTATTTATTATGTTTGTTATTTCTTTTTTTTTTATTATATGTGATATCTATTTTTTTTTTAAATGAGATATATTCTGATAAAATAAAACTACTTTCATTCGTCTATTAAAAATTTTTTCATTAAAGTTTAGTTTTATTCTAAAATTCTTTTTATATACTCTTGATTGAAGAAAAAATTATTTTTTCTCTATAATTTCTTTTTTTTTTTGTTAAAAAAAGAATATGCATACATATATATTTCTCAATGTTTTATTTGAATCTATAACTTTTCATTAAGATGAAACCAAATATAAAGGAAACATTTTATACATTATATAAATCTTTTTATGTTTTTCTAGTATTAAATTTGATTAGATATATAATTCTATGAAAATTCAAGAAAAATAATGTTACTAATATTATAATTTTTTCTTTATTTTAATTAACAGACATATGTTTTAATTTTACAATCCATTTATTTGTGTTCTAAATTTATATTAACCTTCACGTAAAAAAGAAAAAGAATATTCAATGAAATTTAAAATATTCATTTTTAAAAAATTACTTTTTTTTAAAATGTTGTAGAAAAATAAATTATATACTTTAATGTGATTATGTTTTCGTTATCATACATAGCTAAAAACATTTATTAAATGTTTATTTTTTTTCTCATATTTTTAAATAGTTATATATTCATGCATTTCAATTTAAAATTCAAGTAAATTTTAGAATTTATATTCATTTAAAATTTGTATTTTTTTCTAGAATAAAAATAAAAATATTTTTTCTTTTTTCATTTTGGTTTTCGTCTTTTATGACTCTCTGGTGTTATATAAAATGTCTTTTAAAAAATCCAGGAACTTTAAGTCATTCAGGTTTAATAATTTTTATTTTTAATCTATTTTTTTTACGTATTTATTCTTTTTACATTCATTTTTTTTTTTATTTTTCTTGATAGAAATTACAGAAGAAAATATAATTGAATGTAACAATAAAATAGAAATGTGTAAAAAATGTAACTTATTAAAAATAAAAAGATCTCATCATTGTTCAGCTTGTAATAAATGTATAATTAAAATGGATCATCATTGTAAAACTATCAAAAATATTACAATTTATATTATGCTGATATAGAAAAAAAAAAAAAAATAAAATAAAAAAAGATAATAGATTAATTATTTTATCTTACTAATTTATTATGTTGTATATTTTTTAACAAACTTTTTTTTTTATATTTAAAATATAGGCATGTGGATTAATAATTGCGTTGGCTTATATAACCAAAAATATTTTATTCTTCTAAATTTTGTATATATAATAAAAAAAAAAAAAAAAAAAAATTAAAATTAATTTAATAAATATATATAGAAAGAAGAAATGTAGTATATCAATTTATAATTTTTTTTTTTTTTTTTTTTTTTTTTAAAGTATTCTCTATTAATGTGTTTGAATTGTAGTTTTATTATTATTTATAAAATTATAACATGTATTAAGATCCAATTTAATTTAAAAAGGGAAATAGTAATTTGAAAATAGTAAATAGATATCTTTGTTCATGTTTTAATTTTTTTTTTACTTTTTGATTCTACAGTGTGTAATATCAAGAATGGATATTTTTCTAATTTTAGTAATATAATGGATAATAAATTACATTTTTTTTTTTATTATAATTTGATGTTATTAAATGTTAGCTTTATTTTATTTATTTTTTTTTTCTTAAGTTAAATGCAATATGCTCCCTTATATTTGGAATGCTTGCTTTTGTTATGCTAGTTGATCAATATTGTGCCATTAGGACCAATACAACTGGTTTTTTAATTTTAAAAAATATATAACAAAAGAAAATATATATTATTTTATCTTTATTATAATTATAAATATAAATAAAAAAAAAAAAAAAAAAAATTATAATTTTTAAATGTCATAATTATTATATCTGTAAATACTAATTTAGGTGTGGAATTTTTAAAAAAGGAGAAAGGAGAGAAGAAATCATTTAATGAGTTAATTATTGAAGTGTTTGGACACTCGTTTTCTTATTTATGGTATTTAAATTAAGTATAAAATAAAAAAAATATTTTAGATATTTATCAATTATCTATGTAAATAATTTAAAATTTTTATTCTTATTTATACAAATTTATTTTAGGTTTTTTCCAATTGATAAAAATATAAAGAAAAAACCTTAACAATTTAATCATATACAAAATATATGCATATATAAATATATATATTTATACTTCTATCTTAAAATGAGTATACTTTTTATAAATATAAAAATAAAATAAATTAATTATAGTATTTATGTATTTCTTTTGTAAATTTTTTTTTTTTTTTTTTTTCTTTTTTTTTTTTTTTTTTTATCATTAATAGCATCTATAATTTCTTTTATTCTTTTATTTATTTATTTGTTTCGATTATTAATTTATGTTTTATTTTTTTTTTATATTTTTTTAATTATAAAAGTTTTATTTTTAATAATTTTCTCTTTTTCATTAATATTATTTGTCTCAAAAATATGCACATATTTGTCTGTTATTTTTTTATAGTTTTTTAATATTTTATTTTACTTTTTTTTTTTGTTAATTTTTTTTTAATTCTCGTTTTAAATGTTAAGTAAAAACTTTTCAGAATTTTGTCATTTTCTTATAGAAAAACACTCCACAGAATACATAAAAAAAAAATAAAATGAAATTATATAAAACAAAATATAATTGAAAATTTTTAGTATTCTAAATAAAAATATAAAATTATTTGAATACATAAGAGCATTATATACATACATATATATATATATATATATTTATATTTATATATATAAAATAATAAGAAATAAAATATATATATTTATAAATTGGTGTTTCTAATAAGATGAAATAAATGCATTTTACATAATTAGATAAAAATGATTTAGAATAATAAACATTTATTAAAAAAAAAAATATTTGATTATTAATATTATCATTTGTTTTCTTAATATATTATTTTTTAAATACAATTTCTTATTAATTATAATTATTTTTAATAAAATATTTTGTAGATTAAAATAATTTAAAAAATGTTCATTGAGTTTCTTCTTTTACATATTTAATATTCCATCTTATTATAAATAATAATTTCTATTCATTCCTTATCTCATTAATTTATTATCATATTTTTATAAATAGCAGATTTTTATCTTTTAAGTAAAATATGACGCTAATTTTTTTTTATTAACATTAGACTTATTCTTCTTTAATATTATTTTATTTACTTTTTTATCTTAGACTTTGTTGTATTTTTGTTTATTGTTTTTTTAAAGAATTATCTAGTACTATTTTTTTTTTTTTTATTTATTTACTTATTATTTTTTTTTTTTTTTAAATAATAGGTGCATTATACATTTTATTACTTTTAAGTCTTAAAATACATTATTTTTCTTTTTTCTTTTATTTTTAAAATGAATTAAATCATAAAAAAAATGCACAAGTTAAAAAATAACGAAAGTGACATAAATTCAGACGATTGCAATGAGACAGCTGAAGAATGTATATATAGCTTTAGCCCATCAAAAAAAAAAAAAAATGAAGAATATTATGCTAAAGTGAGTTATGAAACGAAATTTCTTAACAACTTGAATGATAATAACATAAAAAAAGAAAATAAAAAAATATATGCTGCTGATTCGGAATATAAATATTCAAGTCATTTAAATATTATAGGTTTAAGAAAAAATGAAAATGATGATGATAAGGAAGAAAATGATAGTGATGAAAAAGGAAATCATAGTGATGAAAAAGAAAATGATAGTGATGAAAAAGAAAATGATAGTGATGAAAAAGAAAATGATAGTGATGATAAGGAAGAAAATGATAGTGATGATAAGGAAGAAAATGATAGTGATGATAAGGAAGAAAATGATAGTGATGAAAAAGAAAATGGTGATGATTATAAAATTTCAAATGACTATGATATAGATGATTACGAGGATGAGAGTTGTTCAGATAGTATGGATAAAGATAGCCATTTATATGATGAAGAATTGAATGAAATAATAGATAAAGAGTATTTTAAAGAATTAATTCCTGCAATACCACATGATATTTTAAATTCTTATATTAGTTGCTTAAAAACATGTGGTTTTGAAAGACAAGTACAGTTGCATAGGTTAATTAATTTGCTGGGTGATTTAAGAGATCCTATTTCAGTTATTCAAATATTGGGATTACCAGGAATGGGGAAAACAAAGGTAGTAAAAAATTTTATTAAATTAATGAATGTTCCTTTTGCATATGTTAATTGCTTAATGGCTGTTTATCAATCAGGTAGATCAGCCAGAAATGTTATATATCATACCATTCTAAAAGATTTAAGTATTAATCTTCTTAAAGAATTTAATGAATATAAAAAAATGAATAATGTAATTAATTATTCATATGATCCAACTAAATTAGTACCTAATCACGTTTCTAGTACAGATAGTTTTTTTAGTATATTGCATATGCTTTTATCATTTAAACCAGAAAATGAAAATAACAGAAATATAAAAAAAAATGAAAATACTTATAATAAGAAAAATAGTCCAATAAATAAAAATAATAATGAAATCAAAAATATAAAGATGACAACTAATCAGAATTATTATAAAGACAAACTTTATGATAGATCAGTAGTATTTATTTTAGACAATATTAGATATTTAGTTAGAACT
Organism: Plasmodium gallinaceum; assembly: GCF_900005855.1. NCBI lineage: Eukaryota > Apicomplexa > Aconoidasida > Haemosporida > Plasmodiidae > Plasmodium > Plasmodium gallinaceum. The sequence continues at coordinate 1,142,299 of NW_021628228.1, read as the reverse complement.
CATCCTGATTTGTTTTATGCTTTAACTAGAATACACGAATATATTAAAGGTCCATATAATGATTTAACGAAAGTTAATAAAACAACAAGAGGATTATGTGTTATTTTAATTAATAGATCTCCATTACCTGATGAAATCTTTGATGGACTTCCACAACCACCAACAGTTTGGTTTGATTCCTATACGGCAGACATGTGTAAAAATATTTTATACAGGTTATATGATACTATGTGTTTTGAATCTTTATTAACTATTAATGATAAGGACTTAAAAATATATTATTCAAAAGAAAAAAAAAAAGAATTTCTCATTAAAAGAAAGGAAGTAATATTAGAAAATGATGTTATTTATGATATTTGGTGTAGATATGTAGATTATATTATTAACGTTTCATATAAAGACTACAAAAGTGATTTTCATGAATTACTATTTATTTGTTCACACATGTGGCCACTATTTATACGGCCAATATTGGATGGAACACTTGAACCAATTGTTGAAAATATGAATGCATTACAAAGAAATATTGATACTCACATTCGAGTAGCTACTTATAATCATGCCAGTCATTTTACTTTTGAATTAATTGATTCTGTTTTTTTAAATGAGAATAATTTAAAAAATAAAATAGATTTATCCTTTTATTCAAAAATTTTGTTAGTAGGAGCTTATTTAGCTTCAAGAAATTTACCAATAACAGACAAAAGATTTTTTAATGCAACTGTAAAAGGAGGTGCCTTCAGTTTACCTAAAAAAAGAAAAACAAAAAGTAAAAATGAATCTATTTTAACTTTAATAGGTCAATCTATTCCTAAAAATTTTACCTTTATTAGATGGCTATGTTTAACAGATTGTTTATTGGTATGCTTTTTTGATGAGCAGCTAATCTTAAATAGTTTAATATGTCAACAAATAAATACATTAATACAATTAGGTTTTATCACTTTTTCTTCTCCTAATAATTTATCTTGCTTAGTAAGAAATAGCTTAATGAATGGAGTCCAATGGAGTGGATATTGTGGTAGTACTCTTTTAAACACAACTAATAATTTTTCTTCTATAGCTAATAACATTTTTAGTGAATCAAATAATTCAATGAATTATGAATCTCTAGATCCATATACCAAGTTAGTTATTCAAGTTCCTGAAGAAACTATTAGAAATATTGCTAAAGAAATGAAGATACCATTAGATGAATTAATCATTTAAAAAAAGAATTTGATTATAATTTATCATCTTCATTTACTTTATTTTCATTTTATATTTTACCTTCTTCTACCTTTTTTTTTTTTTATTTTTTATAAATTTTAAATGTACTCATTTATATCTACTATTATTTACTCTTAAGCAAAAATTAATTTGATTTGCATTAATTCTCTTTTTTTTTTTTTTTTTTTATTTTAAATTCAAAAAAACAAAAAATTTATCTTAAATAAATCTCTAGAATAAAATTACCAAAATTAAATTTTTAAAAAATATATGAATAATTCATATATATATATATATGAACTTTCACATATTTTTTTAATTTGATCTATGATTACAGTGGTTTTAAATTTACTAAAATAAGAAGAATATATTACTTATTTATATGTATATATATATATTGTTTTGAAATAATTTGAAAAAAAAAAAAAAGGATAAAATGAATTTTATTTACTAATTAACACATTTATAAATATTTTCAAATGTTACAAAAAAAAAAAAAAAAAAAAAAAAAAAAGACATGAATATTATTTTTTTAAAAATAAAATTTTAATTAAGAAAAAAATATAGAAAAATAAATATACAAAAAATTATATGTAAAAAAATGATCACAGAATTCTAAAATTATTCATTCATATTTTTTTTAAAAAATTATTTTACTGAGATTTATTATTTTTTTTAGATTGTTTTCCTATTTTTACTTTTTTATACATCTTCTAGAACCAATTTTGGATATATAGCCATAGTAATTAATTCTTGAAATAATAATTTGCATGCATAAGGAATAAATATTTGTGAAATGCTTGTTTTACTATTGCACACAGTACATTCATATGCATTTTTGTTGATGTCGGCGATACAACATAATCCACAATTATCACACACATGAACACGATAAGCATCACTTTCTTCAAATAATCTTTCTTTTAACATTTTTGCAGCACCATGAGATATCATACAATCTCTTTCCATTTCACCAAATCGCAAACCACCATCTCTTGATCTTCCTTCAGTTGGTTGCCTCGTAATCATAGTTAATGGTCCTCTACTCCTTGCATGTATTTTATCTTCAACCATATGCTTTAATCTTTGATAATATGTAGGTCCAATAAATATTTTAGATTTTATCATTTTTCCATTATGACCATTATATAATATTTCATTTCCATATTTTTCATAACCTAATTTATGTAACCTTTGAGATATTTCTTGAACCGTAATTTTAGAAAATGGGGTTGCATCTCCTTCTTCCCCTTCTATTGCTGCAACTTTTCCTGCTAAACATTCAACTAAATGTCCAATTGTCATACGAGAAGGGACAGCATGAGGATTCATAATAATATCAGGAAATGTTCCATTTTCACTAAAAGGCATATCTTCTGTTCTGTAAGTTATTCCTATTGTTCCTTTTTGACCATGTCTACTTGCAAATTTATCTCCAATCTGTGGTATACGTACAGAGCGAACTTTCACTTTTGCAAATTTGTTTCCACGACTATTAGAAGATAACATAACTGTGTCTATTACTCCATTTTCATTTGAACGTAAACTTAAAGAACAATCTTTTTTATATTGTTTTAATATATTTGAAGAACTGATTGTTAAGGTGGGTATCTCCATATCTTCTTTAGTGCTACTAACAATGGTGGTTCCGTATTTGGCGTTATTTGTACTCGTTAATGTGTTTCCACTACTGAAAAAAGTAGTACTTGAAGGACTTGAAGATACAATACTTGGAGAAGCAGGACTATTTCCAGATTTATCATTAATAGGAGAATCTGGTAAAGTATCAGAAGCATTTGATGAAATATAATTGGAAGAAGAATAAACATTGTTATTACTACTTGCAGGAGAATCTTTATTAGTAGAACTATTTACAGTCGTAGAATTATTATATATTTGAGTATTTTGTGTTTTTTTTTGTATAATAATTTCATCCTCATCCTCAATATTCGGAGATACTTTTCCTATAATAATATCATCTCCTAAAACTCTAATACCAGGTGCTATTAATCCATCATCATCTAATTTAGTATAATCTCCTCTTTTTAAATTTTTAACAACACGTACAGATGGTTTTTCAAAAGATTCTATTATTAAACTTCCCTGTTGTTTTTCTTCACTTGTGTAAGTACGATAAAAAACACTTCTAAATAATCCTCTATCAATAGAAGATTGATTCATAATTAAACTATCTTCTTGATTATATCCGGTATAGCACATAATGGCAACAATGGCATTAATACCAGCTGGTAAATCTCGGAATCGCAAATACTCCATTACTTTAGTACATACTAAAGGTCTTTGAGGATAATATAATAAATGAGCTAATGTATCTAATCGTATATTAAAATTTGTAACGTAAATACCCATAGCTTGCTTTCCCATGGCACTTTGATATGTATTACGAGGACTTTGATTATGGTCACTAAATGGAATGATAGATGCACATACTCCTAATATTAAAGAAGGATGAATTTCACAATGAGTGTAATTATTATAATATCCCGTTCCTGTTTTTAAATCATCAATAAACATACTTATCATAGTAGTTTCTTCTTCTTCACAATCAATATACTCAATAATCCCTTCTTGAATTAAATAATCCCAATTATAAGTTTCAGGATATTTCGCTAAATTATTTACATGTTCTTTTGTTAATTTTAATTTGTTTTTACCATTAATATTTTTCACTACATATAGAGGTCTCATAGCTCTACCTGAATCTGTAAATATTTTTATTTCTTTACTATTTACATCTCTCACAATAGATGCTTCTGGTGATATATCACATCTTCTTCTTAATTCATATAAGGTTTCAATTAAGTTATCTATTTGATTAAAGCATCCTACCCATTTACCATTTAAAAATAATTTTACTTTTTCCTTCATTAATTGAGGAGGTACTTCATCAAGAGATTCTAATCCCCATTCGGATAAAAATTCATAAATATTGTTTGTTGAAGTACCTACACTAATATCGCACATTAAAGATAAGTTTTTAACTAAACCAACAGATTGCCCTTCTGGAGTTTCAAAAGGACAAATCATACCCCAATGAGTATTATGTAATTGTCTTGGTTTTGCCATTTTCCCTTCTCTACCTAATGGAGTATTTAGTCTTCTTAGGTGGGATAAGCAAGAAGAATAGGTTAAACGATTTAATACTTGAGCTACTCCTGTTCTTATAACTTTTCCATCTTTATCCTTTCCCCAATTTCCAGTAGCCAATTGATATTGCATCCCTTGAGTTATTTGAGAACAACTTCTAATAGCACCAGCTACATCAAAAGGTTTATTATTATCAATTTGCCTTTGCAATACTCTCTTTACATCCTTAGCCATTTTACGAAAATAAGTTGAAAAACTACTAGCCATTAAAGGACCAGCAATATCTAATCTTTTTTTTCCAAAATGATCTCTATCATCTTCTTTAATTCTACCTAATTCCGCTAATAATAAACGATGAATCATGTAACCAATAAAATAAGATTTTTTACTTTCAACTCCTGGTCCTGTACCCATATGAGGTAATACTTCTTTACGTAATAATTCTTTTGCATATAAAATTCTTTTTTCTCTCGATGCACCAACTGTTGGTCCTCTTTTTCCAATGTAATCTAGACATACATCTTGAGTTGGATAATCTATACATTCTTCTAATGTTTCTCTTAAAGAATTTATCATTAATTTATCATTAAAATCATATACAATTCTTTGTAATATATCTCTATCAGAAGTACATCCCAAAGCACGAAATAAAATTCCAACAGATATTTCGGTTCTTATGTATGGTAAAGTAGCTACTAATTGGCCACCTGTTTTTGTATTATTTCCTCTAGATCCTGTTTTAGTTTTCATTTTAACTGAAAACGAAGAAGTAGCTTGAGATCTTTCCATTTGAGATCTTATTTCAGCCACCCATCCAAACTTAGATGGTTGCTTTTTTTTAAATACATAAATAAAATTATGTGCCATTCTTTCTTGAGCTACTAATACTTTTTCTCCACCATTAACAATAAAGTAACCCCCTTGATCATATGAACATTCCCCCATATCAGTAATTTCATTTTCAGGTAGTCCTTTCGTCCAACAAAACATAGATTTTAACATTAAAGGTATTCTACCTAAATTTATTCTTTCATATATAAATTTTTCTTTTAAAATGTGTTTTTTAGTAGTTTCATCAATTACATATGTACTTTGTTCAATATCAATATAAATAGCTGATGAATAAGTCAGATTTCTTAATCTTGCTTCTTGTGGCCATAAATTTTTATTAGTTAAATTTTTTTCATCATAAAATGGCCTATCTAAAGATAATTGACCAAATTTTAAACAATATATTATATTATTATTTTCTTCTTTATCAGATTTATATTGTGGTTGTGGTTTTATTTCTATTTGAGGATATTCATCAATAATTTCTTGCATTCTATATTCTATAAAATCATTGTAACTTTCAATTTGTTGATTTACTAATCCATGACTACCAAAAAAAGAACCAATTACTACCCAACTATCTTCTTCTGTTATTTGTTCATTTTCAGTTTTTATATCTTCATTTTCTTCCTCTACAATTTAAAAAAAAAAAAAAAAAAAAATATATATATATATAATATTCAGAATAAATAAATAAATGTAATTATATATATATATTTTTAAATATAAAGTAAATATAATAACTAAATTATTAAGATTTTTTAAAATAAAAAATCATATATACGTATATTTTTCAAATTAGTAAGATTTCTAAAAAAAAATCTCTTAATAACCTGGCTTGATGAACTCATTTGAAAAATATGATTCAATTTTAACAGCCATTTTAAAATTTAAAAAAAAATGAAATTATATTATTATTTTCCAATTGACTGATAAATAAAGAAAAAAAAAAAAAAAGAGATAATTATAATACATTAGTTCTATACTAAATCTCAGAGAAAAAAAAAAAAAAGTAAAATAATAAAATATTTACATTAATTTACGTGCCAAATAAAAACATATAAATATCTTTTAACAAGTTTCTCGATACATTTGTATCCTTATAAAGTACTTAAAAACATAACTATTTATTTATTAAATATATTTTTTCTTTTTTTAAATAATATACTTTTAAAAAAAAAAATTTAAAAATATATATTTAATCAATTATATATTTTAATTTTTTCAGAGATATTTTTTTATGTAATAAATAATCAAAAAAAATAAGTAAAAAACATCAAAAACCTTTATGAATATTTTAAAATTTTGAAAAAAAATTAAAAATATTTAAAATTATCAAAAAGAATAAATCATTAAAAATAGATGATCAAATAAAAAAAAATTAATAAAAATAGTTCAATTTCCAAAAAATGAGGGCAATTTTTTTTTTTTTTTTTTTTTTTTTTTTTTTTTTTTTTTTTTTTTTTATTACCCAAATATTTAAATAGAATAAATAAAAAATTTGAAAGCATATTATATTTTAAACATTATATAAATATATATAATTTAAATTCCTTAATTCCTTATCTTATGTGAATACTCGAAAATAATTTTTTTTTTTTTTGTTTTTATTATAATAATTATAATAAAAAATATTTTAAAATAAAATGAAAATATAAAATATAGCAGAATATTTCTTCCTTTTAATGATATTTTTTTTTCACATTTTATTTTGTATAAATTTAATTACAATAGCAAATATATATATAGTTATATTATTAAATAGAATGTGGAAGCAAAAAAATGTGAAAGAAAAAAGAGTTTTTATGTTTTTTTTTTTTTTTAAGTGTAGAGATTAATATGAAGTTATTTTTAAATTAAAATTTTTATTTTTTTAAAGTTCATATATAATATTTAAAAAAAGAAAATTAATAATAAAATAAAATATTAACATTTTATTTTTGTAACTATATTTGAAAATGGACAAAAATTCTCTAAAAAGAAGAAACAGATTACTCAAAAAAAATGAATCAAGGATGAACATATTACTAGGTAAATCAGTAGATGATAACATTTCACAGAATAATAATAATAATGATAATTTAAGTAATGATAAAATTTATGAACAATTCTCAAATAATATGAGTGAAAATATAGAAAGAAAAATTTTAAATAATGTAAACAACAAAAAAAAAATTATAAATGAAAATACGGATTACGAGAAAAATAATAACTGTGTTAATATGATTGATAATAATTCTAATAATTTTGATTATAACAAAAATGTAGATAATGAAAATTATGAGGACAATGAAAAACAAAAAAATATAAATGACAAAATAAAAAATGTTAAAGAGGATTATCTTGGAAGTAAAAAGGAAATATTACAAGAAGATGTTAATTTTAATCATAATGAGAACATGTCCTTTAATGTAATAAAAGACAAAAATATAAATTATAATTCATTAAAAGAAAGGTCAGAATTTAATATTAATAACATGAAAAAGTTGCATTTTTCATTATTAATAATTCTTTCTATACTTTTTAGTTTTATAAAATTAAATTATAACAATATACTCTTATATAACAATATAGGAAAACAATTTTTATATTTCATTAAGTCAAATAATTTTTTTATATACTTTTCAATTATCTATAATGTGATATTTTTATTATTTGACATTTTTTTACATTGCCTAAAAAATAATATAAGAAAAAAGGATTTAATAGAAAATATCAAAAATGTAAAAAAAAAATTAATTAATGAATCTGAATTTTTCCTTTTTATCATAAATAATATGCTAACAGTTCTAACTTTTTTAATAAGTATTATAAAATCATACGTGGTTTCTATATTTTTAACATACTTATTTCATGATATTTTTTATAATAATATATTCTATATATCTTCAATGAATCTGAATAAAAAGAAACATATTATATGATTCAACTTTTATAAAATAAAATTTGTTTTTTAATACATTCGCATATAATTTTTTAATAAGAGTAATAATTCCAGATTTTTATAAGAATATCATTTTATTTATTTTAAAAATGTCCTTTTTACGAATGTTTATCATATAAAAGATGACATTTTATATATATATATATATATTTTAATTTTATATAAAAAATATTTTTAGTCTAATAATATAAAAACTATTATTTTATTATTTAATGAAATATTTATACATTTAAATTAAAAAAAAAAAATATATATATATAAACAAAAAAAACTAAGAAAGTTCATATTTAATCATTATAAGAACAAATAAAAATATGCATATGGTTAATAAATGTCACATATGCATAAAAAAAAAAAAAAAAAAAAAAATAATATATATATATAAAGAAATATATATAATTATATTTCTTTATTTTTTAGATCATAAAATTTTTGAGCTATAGTTTCATGATATACATAAGCTTTATTTCTTCTATAATTTTCAAATACATCATCTTCATTTGATTCTTTTACAGCTAAAGAGTAATAATCAAAAATAGAATTATTATGATCCTTTTCATCATTCCAATTTTGCGCATTTTCAATAGCTATTTGACTAAAGTTAACATTTTTACTTTTTTTATTTTTCTTCTGGTTATTACTATCAGATAAAAGTTCAATCATTGAATTATCAATTAATTCAATAGATGAAAATGTTGTATTAGTATCACTTGAGTAATTATTCTGATCATATTTATCATTAGTTAATTTATCACTGTTATTACAAAATTTTGAATTATTATTGCTATTTTTCAAATTTTTTTTTTTTTTGTCTATATTTTTTAATTTTTTATAATTTTCGTAAACATTCAATTCATCTGAATCAGAGGCATCACTGCTTTCAATATCTTTATTGTTAATAATGTGTTTTAATTCATCATAAAAATCATTTACTTTTTCATTTAATCTTTCTGAGGGATTTAAAGATGGAGGAGTTTGATATGTATAAGAAATATCTATAGGAGTGTAAGGAATTAAAGGGTTTTGTAATTTTTTCCCTTTTTTTGAAATATATTTTAATAGTGTAGCTAAAAAACCAACAGAAATATCCTCTGGATTTTTATTTGTGTTGTTGTTAGTTATGGTTGAATTGTTTAAGTAACTTACTTTATTTTCCCCATCATTTTTTTTAGATTTTTCATAAAAATTATGTCCTTTTGAAAATTCATTAGAATTTGATTTAGCAAGTGGAGGAGGAGGAGGTGGTGGTGGCATTTTCTGATTTTGATAATTATGATTCTGATAATTTTTATTTTGGTAAGTTTGATTTGATAAATTTTGATTTTGAAAATTCTGTGAATTTAAAAATTTATTTGAAGTATTATAAGAAGAATAATGTTCATTTCTATTTTTGTCTAAATGATTATTTTGATGATAATTATTGTCATAATGAAATATATTTAATAACATTTTTGTTTCCTGAAAATTATTAATTGATAATTCATTCCATTTATAAACCATTTGTAATAAAACATTTATTGAATTATGATCTTTATAATATGCACACGTATATGCATCTTGAACTATTGAATTCATATATACTTTAAATTCATTTAATGCTTTTTTTTTGTTTTTTAACATAAAATTTCTTAATAATTCATGATAAGAAAAAACTAAATTTAATTTATTTTTAAAATTTATACATTTTAATATTTTATTATAAAAATATAAGGATATAATTTTGCTGTTGTTTATATAATCACATTTATTTAATATCCATTCATTTGCTTTATTAATACTATCTTTTTTAGATTCTTCACAACATGTTAATAATTTTTCTAAAAAAATTTTGTCTTCTTCATTTAATTCTTGTAAAGTATTATAACTTTCGTGTTCATCATAATTTTTATTTTCATTGACATTTTGATTATGAACACTTGAATCCTTATTTATAATATTATTTTCATTAAAATTGTTATGATTATCATTGTAACATGTATTATTATTTTTACACATATTTTCTTCGGATTGATTTTTTTCATTTTCATAAAAATTTTTTCCATTTATATAATTTTCATTTTTATTGAGATACAAATTGGATTCATTGTTTTTTTTTTCAGTGAAATTTGTATTTTTATTATTCTGATTACTATTTCTAGAATCACTTTTAATGATATTTACTTCTTTCTCATCAAAAGAATTATTATTTTTTTTATTATTACTGTAAGAATAATTTAGGCAATTTTCATTGTTATTAACATTTTGATTAAAGTTATAATTTTTTTCAATAAAATCATCATTATTAGAATAACTTATTTTATTATCATAATTCCCATTATTATAATTCTTATTTTTATCATAATTATTACTACAATTAAAATCATAATAATAATAATTATTATTATTATTACTATAAATATTACTATAAGAAGTGTAATTTGTATTGTTTTTATTATTACTATTATGATTTGCATGTTCGTAATTATAAGAACCTCTATTAGAACTATCATGTGAATTGTTATTTAACTCATTACTTTTTGGTATATTTTTAGAATAATTCTTCATAATAATTTCATCACCTTCATTATTATAATTATTATGATATTTATAATAATCATCATTATTTTTATATTTCTTGTATTTATTATCATCATTATTACTTACATAGTTGTAATTAATATTGTTTTTAATTGAAGGAGAATTATTAAAACTTTTGTTAATATCATTAGAATTATAATTATTTCTGTTAATAGAATTGTGTTTTATAATATTATAATCGTTACTTTGATTTTTATTGCTATAATTATTTATCTTCTTTTTATTTTTTTCGTTTTCTTCATTATATTTTTTACTACTAATATTATATGCCTTATAACTTAATTTATCCTCGTGTTTATTTTTGTATATATTATAAGAACACCCCTTATCATTCATTGCTATTTTTTTTTTTTATCTAAAAAATTAACTTTTTCTTTATTTTTTATTATATTTAATTTAGTAATTCTTTTTTTTTTAATTATTTTTTATTATTTTATATAATTATTATCTTTTTTTTTTTTTTTTTTTCGTTTTATATATATATATATATATATTAAATTATATGTTATTAATTTTTTAACATACTGTTTCAAATATTTACAATAAAATTATTTTAAAATGTTGTTACTTCTTTTGAATATGTTATTGATATCTTTAAATATTAAGTGTATTTTATAAAATGTTTTCAATAATTATATATATGTAATCTTGAGAAATATATCATTCATTTTGATAAATTAAATTGTTTGTTAAAAAATTTAAATATAAGTTATTTTATTAAAAAAAAATTGTATAATTTTAAAACTCATTATTTTCTTTATTAAATAATTGAATCATTTTTTTTTTTTTTTTTTCATAGTTATTAAAAAAATAATAAAAGGTATTTGTTATCTATAAATACAAATTTTAAAATTTTATATTAACAAATGCTAAAAAAAAAAGACCCTTTTATTATTATATTAAAATAGAAAATCATATTCTTCATTGAAAAATATAGATTCACATTTTGTATAATCTTGAAAAATAACAAAATCATAAAATTATCATGGATTAACTAAAACTTGGATATTTTTTTTTTTTGTTATTGTAACAAAAAAAAAAAAAAAAAAAAAAAAAAAAAATATATATATATATATATATATATATATAAAATATTTGGTTGGCAAGTCTTTTTTTTTTTTTTTTTTTTTAAACTAGAAATTTTATATTTGTATATATATAAAATGAGAAAAAATATTATTAAGAATATATTTTATTAGAAATAAAATACAATTTTCTTTTTTTCAACAATTCTTTTTAAGAATTCTATAGCATTATATTTTTTGTTTTTATTTTTATCTTTTATAAATGTTTCCTTCATTTTATTAAAATATGAGGCTTATATATAATTATTTATTTAAAGTTTTATAGCTTTATATTTTCAATTTAATTTTAATTCATATCAAAATTTTTTGAATTTTAAAAATGTGGAGTTTATAAAGCTATATATAAATATTTCTTTAAAAATTGTCAATATGTATATAATTTTTCATAAAATTTTCAGTTAAATAATATATAAATATATATCATAATTTGTTTTATTTTCTTTTTCATTATATTTTTGTGTGTGAATGAAAAATAATGAAGAAAAAAAAAACAGTTTCACTTTTATTATAAAATTAATTTAAGCAAAATATTTTTAACATTGTACTTCATTTTTTATATTATCATTAAATTTATATTTAAAAATTAATTATTCTGAATACAAGTTATAACAAGGAATAAAAAAATTAAAAAATTTTTTCCACTTTTATATTTATTCTTAACAGAAATTAGTAACCTATATAATTGCAACATTAACATTATACAAATTAAATTTTTGTTTTCTTTTTTTATATATTTACTTAATATTACTTTTAAACATTAATACTATAAATAACAATCTTACGAGAAAAATAAGAAATAAAAATTACTTAAATTCATCTTAATAATTCCTTTGTTATTTAATAAATACATTATTTTTTTAATATATAAAAAAGAAAAATATGTATAATGAAATTTTATATTAAATTAATATTAGAAATTTCATAACTTTTTAAATAATTAAATTACAAATATTATTATTTTATTATATTTTAATTTTTTTTTTTTTTTTTTTTTTTTTTGTTATTTTGAATTCATTGAAAAATATAGGTCTATATTAAAGGATTAATTAATCTATATTTTATTATACATTTATCTTTATTATATTTTTCATTTTATTAATTTTCTGATTTATTTAATTATTTCTATCATATTTTTTTCCTCATATTTTTTTCTATATTGCATTTTGCAATTTTATTGTTTTCATTTATGTAAGCATAACTTATATATTTTACAGTATATTTTACTTTTACATTCTTTAAATATATATATATATATATATATATATATATATATATATAATATATAAGTAAAATATACTGTAAAATATATAAGTTATGCTTACATAAATGAAAACTTTTTTTTTTTTTTTTTTTTTTTTTTGTTTTTATCTCTACTAATATATATATATGAAATTGCACATTATTTTTTAATTAAATTGTTTTTGTTATAAAAGAACATAATATGGAGGAAGATAATGATATTGAGGTAGATAATATATCAAATATAAATAAATTGAACAAATCTAGTATATCTGAAAATGTAAATAAAAATGTGCATAATGAAATGAATAATGTAAAGAGTTTTATTAATAATATCTCAAAAAAAAACATAAATAATGAAAATAATAATAAAACAAAATATAAAAATAACATTTATTATAGTGAATCAAAAAATAGTGTAGATAATTCTCCAAATACATATGACAAAAAAATAAAGAAAAATTACGAAAATTCAAAAAATACTAATAATTTAAAATATATTAATAGTGATTCAAATAGAAATTTAAATGTTAATGAAAATAAAAATACTAAGTTGAATTATGATATAAATTTAAACAATAATGTTAAAGATAATGTTAATTATGAAAAATGTATTAATGATAAAATAAATAGTACAAAAAATAATGATGATACTAATATTTATGATAACATAAATAACAAAGTTAATTACAATAATAGTCTTGATGACAATGTAAATATTAGTAATACAAATAATATGAACATTTGTAATAATAATAACATTCATTTTAATGATAATAATAATAATATTCATGATAATAATATATATAATAGTAATAATAATAACAGTATCAGTGAAAATAATAAAGATTCTTGCAATACATGTAACAATGATGGTAAAATTAAAGATAGCAATATAAATAATAATAGTAATAATACCATTATAAACAAAAATAACTATAGTGTTGATAACATTAATAATAGTAATGATAATATTAATAACAATATAAATAATAATAGTAATAATAACAATATTAGTGAAAATAATGGAGATTCTAATAATACTTATAATAGTGATGACAATATTAATGATAACATTAGCGGTGAAAGTAGAGAAGGTTCTAAAAATGCTTCTAATGATGATAATAATACTAATGATAACATTAGCGGTGAAAGTAGAGAAGGTTTTAAAAATGCTTCTAATGATGATGATAATACTAATGATAACATTAGCGGTGAAAGTAGAGAAAGTTCTAAAAATGCTTCTAATGATGATGACAATATTAATGATAACATTATCAGTGAAAATAGAGAAGGTTCTAAAAATGCTTCTAATGATGATAATAATATAAATAATAATAGTAATAAAAATATCAACAAAAATAGCAATAGTGTTAACTATGTTAATAACAATAATGACAATAATAATGATAGTAACAATGATATTATCAACAAAAATAACATAAATGTTTACGATATGAATAATAGTAATTATCATTTTGATAATAGTAATAAAAATAGCAATATAAATGATAACATTATAAATAATAATAATAAAATTAATAATAGCAAAATTACCAATAATATAAATAATAGTAGTGATAAAACTAAGGATATACATAAAAGTAATAATAGTAGTAGTTGTGGTAATGATAAACCCAATAGTAATATTCAATATAATGAAGATAATAATGACAATAATATTGATTTTAATAATAATAATAATAATAATAATGACAATGAATATAACAAATTAAATAATTGTTATTTGAATAAAAAAAATGAATCAAATTATATAGAAAGCAATAATTTAAAATCATATAGTGAAAAAGATTTAAATGTAGTAGAAATACAAACTAGAAAAGATAAAACATTTTTAAGTAATTTTTCAAGTTCATTATCTAGATCAGATAGTATGAATAGTAATTTAATAAAAATAAGCCATAAAAATGAAGAATGGGAGCAAAAAAAAAAGTGGAATTTTTCCTTTTTATTTAAAAATATAAAATCAATAGTTGTAAAAAATTATATTTTTGTAGCTAAAAAATGTGGGATACCTAATCAGCCAAATAAACCAGGTCCCGTTTTAGCTATAAGTATAGAAAAAGGAAATAAAAATGAATCAAATAATATAATAGTTCAGACACCATGTGCATATGAAAAATATTCATTAAAAGGAAAATTAATTCAACATAAAAGCTTATATCCTTGTACTATTACTTGTATGATAAATGGTAGCATAGGTGGGATAGGAAAAGTGGTTATTTTAGGAACACAAAATGGTTTTGTATTAATTTATAAAATTGACAAATTTGAATGTATATTGAAATTAAATACAAAAGAATGCTTAAAAAGATACTTTAGTAACTCTACGAATAATAGAAAAACTATGAATTATACTAATATAAAAGACAATATAATAAATTATTATAATAATGAAGGAAATAGTAATATGTTAAATTTTTCAGTATTAAATGATTTTGATAATGATTTATCATATCAGATTTCAGGTATCTCAGTTAAATCAACTTTTGCTAATTTTATACATTGGATAATTGCAGGTAATATGAAAGGATACATTTTTGTATGGGAAGTACCAAGTGGAAACCTAATAAAAATCCTTATTCACCCAATTCATTTTTTTAACGATTTAAAAAAAAAAAAAAATAAGTCAAATAATTATTACTCTTCTAGTGAAAATTTCAATTACAAAAAAAAAAAATTTAAAAAAAAAAAGATAATAAAAAAGAAATATAATAATGAAAAAAATTTAAACAAATATGTGCAAAGTGATAAAACAAAAACTCAGCAAACAAAAAAAAATAGTAAACACACAAAAAAGTTATCTGCTGACAGTAACAATAAAAAGAAAAATAGTTATTTAAATGCAAAAATTAATTCTTCAAGTGATACTAGTTTCTGTAGTAATACTTTATACCAAAGAAATTCTAAACTCGACAAAAAATTGGTCGAAAAAAAGAATAAAATAATTTATGAAAAAAATAAAAAAAGAAATTTCCAAAAAGTTACTTCGAAAAAAATGGAAAGAAGAACAGAAGTAAAAGAAAAAAAAAAGGTAATTAATAATTATAAGGATAGACAAAGTGATAAAGAAGAGAACAAAATAAATGAACAAGAAAAAAAAGATAATGAAGAAAATGACAGTGATGAAGAAAATAATAGTTATGAAGAAAATAATAGTGATAAAGAAAATGACAGTGATGAAGAAAATGACAGTGATGAAGAAAATTATAGTGATGAAGAAAATGACAGTGATGAAGAAAATGACAGTGATGAAGAAAATGAAAGTGATGAAGAAACTGATAGTGATGAAGAAAATGAAAGTGATGAAGAAAATGATAGTTATGAAGAAAATGATAGTGATGAAGAAAATGATAGTTATGAAGAAAATAGCAGTTCCGAAGAAAATAGAAATGATGAAGAAAATAATGAAAAACATGACGATAATCATCATAAAAGAAATAATTCTGGTGATAATTATTTAACCGATTCTGATGAACATAACTCTATTAATAAAGAGAGTAAAAGAATAAAATTAAAAAAGAAATCTCAGTATCATCAGAAAAATGTTTCAAATAAGTGTTACGTATCGGCTATACTAGCCGTCACACATAAATATGAGTTGTGGGTGGCATTTGGTAATGGTTATATAGCTGTTTATGATTTATATGATTTTCAGTTACTTCTTTATACATGTATTTCAAAAAGTCCAATAATGGATTTAAAATATTCGAAAATATTAGAAGATGTTTTATTATTAATTGGTAATAACTATTTATCGGTGTGGGACACCAAAACATTAAAGCAAACTAAAAAAATACCAACTAATCAAATTATTAAAAATTCTTCATTATCTACTCTATATTTATTAGAACCACCCAACTCATGGAAATATAAAAAGGTAGTCCTCATTGCCGGATGTAATAATGGATCATTGTGTGTAACTAATATAACAAAAAAAATGGATGGTGATTTAATTTTTTCATATATTAAAACTTACGATAAGCAATTTGAACCTTTTGTTCCAATCAGCTACATATATATTGAACCTAGTATTAATGCAGCTTTCGTTGGAGATGCCAGTGGTGTTGTTTTTACTCTACCAAAAATTTTAAACACTCTAAAGTATGATGATAATTCTACATAATTTTTTTTTTTTTTTTATTCTACAACTTTATTAAAATTTTCTACAATTAAACTTTATTAGAAAAATATAAATAATTAACATCGTTTTAATTTATTGACATATATAAAAACTAATTATAGATTACATACAATTAAAAGCAAAAACGTTTTTAAAATAAAACAAATTTGCAAAACATTATAATTTTATCATTATATTACATATATATTATATTTTTTTTTTTTTTTTTTTTTTTTTTTTTTCAAATATTTTTCATTGAAGTATAAAAGTGTGTATACATAAGATTCTAAAAATTATGAAATATATATTTTTTTTTTTTATGTTATTATTAGGCTTTTAAATTATCTATTATAAGCCTAACAAAAATTTAATTATAATCCTTAAGATACTTATATAAATTTAGTACTGAATAGTATCTTCCACTTATAAGAATAAAAAGATGATATTAGAAATTAATTATTTTTAAAAATATTACCTTGTAATTTTATACTTTTAACAATAACGGATAAGAAGAAAATTTATGTTCACAATATATACATCATCCAAGTTAATTATAAAAAGGGGGAAAAAAAAGGAACAAAATTCTTTATCCTAATAAAAAAGAGTTCTTTTCTTCTCCAAGTTTTATTATAGTTATATACATACTTTAAAACTTCAAAATAATTAAACATTTTCACAAATAAATATATACATGTGTAACAAATGAATGACTTATAAGAAACAGAAATAAAACATTTTCTTTCTTTTTTTTTATTTCAACATGTCTCAACTGTTCCTTTTACTAAAAACATATTTATGTATATTCCATTAATTAAAAAAACAAATGTACATATATACATATTTGAAGAAATAATTAAATTATTCTAAGAATTCATTTCAATTAAATCCATAGCAATTTTGGTTTCAAAATCATTATAATTTTTATAACTACTTATTTCATTCATTAAATTGCTTTCAAATTTCTGAAGATAATTGATATTGTAATTTTTATTATTTTCCTGTTTCATAAGCAATAATAATTTTTTTAATTGATTTTGCCTTTTTTTTCTTTCTTTAAGAACCTGTATCCTTTCTTGAGTAATATCTTTTAAGTAATCATCTTTTTTATTCAACCATTCATTAAATTTGTTTTCTATGTCGTTCTTAACATATATTTTTTTTTCTAATTCTTGCTCCATTTTGTTAACTTCTTCTTCTAATTTATCATGTTCAAATTTATAAATTTTCGTTTTTTCTTTTAATGTTTTTAATTTTGTTTCCAATTTAGTGCCTGATTCATCCTTAAATTTTTTTTCACTTCTTTTCATACTTAATTTTTTAATGTTATTGCATATATGCCATTGCAATAAATCTTTCTTTTTCTGTAATAAATTTAATTCTTTTTTTAAAAAATCATATTGTTCTTCTGCTTGCTTTAATAAATTTTGTAATACACTATAATTTTCTATTAGATTATAATTCTTGCTTAAGTCTATTTGGTCATATTTTGTACTCAGTTCATTTTTTATACCATTGGAATATAATTTCCCTTTTGAATCAAGATAACGTAGCTTTTTTATATTTTTTTTTTTCATTTTATAATTATTAATTAAACAAAAAGAAAATTCAAATCAGTTTAATTTTTGTTAAAAACAAATAAAGATAAAAAAAAAAAATATATATATATATATATATATAAAATATTGAAGACTAAAGATTAACAAAAAATAAAAAACAAATATTGAAAAACAAAATAAATATCTTTTGCTGTTTACATTTTTAACTTACAAATTGAATATTTATGTTAAAAAACAAAGATATAATATTTATTATTTTTAATAATTGAAAATTTTCTTACACCTTTATAATTTAATTTATATTAAATTATCAATCATAAATTTTTTCTTTCGTATTCAGAAATAAATAAGAATAGCTGTTGAAATAATAAAATCAAGATTCCAACATATTGCAAATAATTTTTGATGTTGAAAATTTTACAATTACTTATTTAATAATATACATATATTTTTTGTAGAATAAATCTTATAAGATAAAAAAGAAGGAAAAAGTATGATTATTTTTCATTGTTCCAAATCCTACAATTATTACACATTAATATTTATCTTATAAAAACTTTTTTTTTTTTAATTACCTGAATTGTACATATTTTTTTATATAAATTAGTTATATTTTTATTTTAATTTTTTTTTTTTTTTTTTTTTTTCTAAAAAGCGAAATGAACTTTAAATGTATTTTCCATTTCTATATATAATAAATTCTAAAATTACAAATTTTCCTTAAAGTATAACGTGTAAAATTTTTTTTCCTTTATACGTTGAAAGTGTAACTGCGTATATATAAATCCATGAATATATATAAAACGTGTATGTAACAGCAAAAATGTATAGTTTAAGTCTTTTCTTATAGTATACATTAATTTAAAAAAAAAAAAAGGAAAAAAAAAAATAAACTTAGTTTTTATTATATTATAGAAATTAACAATAATTACCTTTGGTTCTTGAATACTAGCTTTTAAAAAAATATATATATTACAAATATAAAAATAAAAAGACAGCATAACATACAATAATGTACAATTTATTGAATAATTTATGAATTACCATTAATTTAAATTTAATGTATGTACTATTAAATGAAATTTATTTTTTATAAAAAGTAATGTTTTATTTCTCTTGATAATACATCTTTTCGTTAAATCAGAAAATTTATATAATTATATTTTACGCTACACATATTTATTGAAAAAGATAAATAATACTATTATAAAAAAAAAAAAAAAAAATTTCAGTATTGTTTAAAATTTAAAATAATTCTTTTTTTCAATATTTTAATAAGCAAAAAACTTTATTATTAGAATTTTCTTTTTTCATTACAATTTAATTATTAAAATTTATATCTTTTCCTCAAAAAATATTGTTACTTGTTAAAATTTGTTTGGTATGAAATAAATTCTAAATTCAACAAATCTAAAAATAAAATAAGCATGTTATCTATTTCATTTTTTTTATTAATCATATTTTATTTTTAATGTGCACAAAGATATAAAGCTTTTTTTTTTTTTTTTTTTTTTTTTTTTTTTTAAAGAAAATTTAATTTTTTTTTTTCATTATACTATGTAATTTTAACTAATTTTTTTAAAAATAATATAAAATTAAATTATCTTTATTTCTTTTATTCTTCTTTTTAATTACTGTTGGTATAAGTAACTATACAATCTCAAAAAATGTTTTAAGTGCATAATTAACAATACATATATTTATATATATATATATATATATATATTTATATAATTAATTTATATAATGATTTATTAGTTATTGTTATTTATTATGTATAATGGGAATAATTGGCTCTTCTTTAGCTAATAATCAAAATGACGATTTTCATAATTCTCCTGTAAGGTTTTAAAAAAATGAAAGAAAAATAAGTTTTGTTATATATATATGTTTAATAATTTAAAAATGAGTAAAAAAGAAACAGATATATAATTGAAATATCTAACGGCAATAAATATTTTTATATATAATATTTTTAAAAATTTGAAAATTAGTTGTTTATTTTTCAAGACGTTATAAAATGCTCCCCATGAAAATTCACAATTTTTTTTTTTTTTTTTTCATTTAAACAGCCCCGTATCATATCATTAAATCCATCTTTTAATAATGTAAAAATATAATTTAAAATTATTAAAAAAAAATATAAAAAAAATTTAAAATAATTTATATATATAAGTAAAGGTTTATTTAAAATTTTTCTTAAAATTTTGCTTTTAATTAGAGATCAGCAAATGAAAACTTGTGTGATTTAATATCACAAGGACCAAATATTAACATTCAAAAAACTTCAGTTGTTCGAAATTCCATAAATTTACGCAGAAAGACATTAAAATTAGTAAATAATGGAAATAATGTTTATTTAATAAATTTTATTTTTGATTCACTATATGATGTAGAATTGTCTATTTATTTTTGTTGTAAGGAAGAAATTTCCGAAACACAGGAGACACTGTATAAATTATAAACATAATTTTTTATTTTTATGTTTTACATTTTTCTTATTATTTATTTAAATAAAGTTTATTTATATATATTTTATATATAATTTATTTTCATACTTAAAATTTATGTTTATTATATTCTTTGTTTATTTACTTATTTATTTATTATATATTTTTTAAATATATTTTTTTTATTTTTTGTTCTATTCTTTTTAATAGATATATCCCAACAAAATATAAAACAATTAAAAAAATATTTCATAAAGAAGTAAATCAAGTATATATAAGTGAACCAGAAGATGGAATTGATTTAAAAAATATTGATATAAATGATTTGAAATGTAAACCAAGTTATGAATATATTATACCTATTCTAATTGTTCTGAAATCTATAGGAGCATCTATACCGCAAGCACAATTTAACTTTGCTTATATACAAGAAAATGAAATAAAAGAAAATAATAATGGAGAAGATAAATATAAAATTGTTCTTTATAGACAAAAAATACAGTTTGGTAATAGAAGTTTTGAAGTTCAAGAAATATTTGGTATAGAAAAATCTAATGAGGCACAAACTGATCCTGTTAACAATTTTTTATCAGGGAGGTATGTTACAATATATATAATTTATAAAAAAAAAAATATATATATATATTCATATTTAAATGAAATATATATATATTTTGCTAATACTTTAATAGGGAATGTGTAATATGCCTTTCTGAAGAAAGAGATACAGCTATTTTACCTTGTAGACATATGTGCCTATGTAACTTGGTAATTTATTTTTTATATTTATATAAATTTCTTTACTAACATTATTCTATTTTTTTTTTTCATTTTTTAAGTGTGCTAACATTGTTAGAATGCAAAATACAAAATGTCCGATCTGCCGACAAGGTATAGTTAAAACATGTTAATTTTTTATATAAGATATAGTATAATTTTAGTAATGATAAAAATAAAATAAATTAAAAAAAAATGAAGAAAAATTATTAATATTCCTTTTTTCGTATTATCATTTTTATTATTATATTTTACAGCTGTTAGAGGTTTATTACAAATTTCTATTGAAAATAATAAGGTTCCTAATAATACATAAAAAGAAATTTTATTGTTGAAATGCGCATTCAGTAAAAATATAAATATTTTTGTTCTTTAAATATGATCTTATTTTTTCAAAAGAAAATTTATTATTTTCAATATTCTTAATGTATATTTTTTAAAGTTAATATTTAAGAATATTAATTGTTATTCTTTTTTTTTTTTTTTTTTTCATCGTGCTTTTATTTGGCATACTTATTAGTAATTGTTTACGTATTGCTAATTTTTATCTATAATAAACTAATATATATTAAATCTCTTCATGTTGTAGGTTTGCATTATTTTTAATAAAGTATATTTAAATACCAACACATAATATAATAACTAGAGTGTTTTACCATCACTTTTTTTTTTTTTTTTTTTTTTTTTATGGATATTT
>NW_021628228.1:1081173-1118682 GCF_900005855.1 Plasmodium gallinaceum | reverse complement strand
TTTTTTATCATTTTTTTTTTTTTTTTTTTTTTTTTTTTTATGGATATTTTTTTGGTGCAAAATTTTTGAAAACATTAAAACTCTTTTAAAAATACTTACGATTCTTTAATTTTTAAAAGTAGATATTAAATAAAAAATATATAGTTCATTAAGGAACCTTAAAAAATATATAAAGGTTAAAATGTATAAGCAAATTGTTTGGAATTGAAACATAATTATTATTTTTTTTTTTCTTTTTTTTTTAATATAGATTTTCAAAAAATATATGTACTATTGTAATAATGAGAAAAAAAAAAGATTTAACAAAAATATTTTTTTGTCATATAAATTATTTTAAATATTAATAAAAATGTGATATTTCATTAAAAAAAAAAAAAAAAAAAAAAAAAAAAAATATCTCATTTTAATTACATTCAACTTTAAAGTGTTAATTTTAAATAATTTCCATTATTATGTCATTTATAAAAAATACACTTATAGTATATCTATATATAATAAAATTTCCAAAAAATATAACTATATTACTAATATAAAATTAGCTATTCTTTTAATTTCTAATATGTACATTTAAAAATTATTATTTTACATGTGATACTTATTATTAAAAATGCTGAGGAAATGTCTTTTATAGAAAATTTTTTATTAAAATTTTTAAATCTATACTAATTATTAATTCTTATGGCTTTTATTATTTGCATTTTTCCTATGATGTTTAGATTAATATTTTATAATCAATATATTTTAAAGTTATTTTAAATTTTAATTTACTTCATGTAAATTTTTTTTTGTGATACAAAATTTTTATATTACCATACATATTTCAACAACATTTGCATGCTTTTTTTTTTCCTCTAATTTAAACATTTCATATATTATAATGAACCACAAAATAACAATTGTTTTATATTTACATAAGTTATTTCTTTTCTTAATTTAAATAAAACATATTATTTTTTAATTCTTATAAACAAATAAAAATTTATAAACTTTTTTGTATTAGAGACTTAATAAATAATGCATGGTAAGGTATGAAATTAATATATACAATATAATTAATACTATTTTTATAAAACATTTATTAGATGTTTTTTTTTTATACATAAAAATTAAAAAAAGTTAAAATTTAAAAACCTATTTTTCTCTTTCAATGTAATATTTTTATAACAATATTGAAAATAAGGATGTAAATTAAAAAAAAAAAAAAAAAAAAGGAGAGAGAAAAAAAAAAAAAAAAAAAAAAAAAAAAAAATTAAGAGTATAATAAGAAATAATAAGAATAAAATACGAAAAAAGTAAAAAATAGAAATATAGATAGAGAAATAAAGAACTAGTAAAAAAAAAAAAAAAAAAAAAAAAAAAAATTAAGAGTATAATAAGAAATAATAAGAATAAAATACGAAAAAAGTAAAAAATAGAAATATAGATAGAGAAATAAAGAACTAGTAAAAAAAAAAAAAAAAAAAAAAAAAAAAAAAAAAAAAAAAAAAAAAAAAAAAAAAAAAAAAAAAAAAAAAAAAAAAAAAAAAGATCAAAAAATATTAAATAAAAAAATTAACACAAATAAAAAGTATATAAGAAAAATAAAGTGAAAAAAAAAAAAAAAATTTTATAATAATCAGAAGAAATAATAAAAACATAAATGAAATTAAAATTTAGAAAAGAAAATTATTATTTTAAATAAATGCAAAAAAAAAATTTAACATTTGTTAAATTTATATTATGTATTCTAAATATATTAGCATGTACTGATATTTATGTGCTATATATTTTAATTTAAAAGAAAAAAAAAAAAAAAATAAATAATATATGAAATCATTTAGAATTACTATTTAATTAAATATTAAATTAGAATTTTTTAATTTTAGTTTTTTTTTTTTTTTTAAACAAAAATTAATTTTAAAAATAAAATAAAAATAGCTATTTTTCTTGAAGAAAAAATTTTTTTTTTTTTTTTTTTTTTTTTGTTTTTATTAAAATTAGATAATAATAAATTAAAAATGCTCAATTTCAATCTCTTTGTTCTAATTATTTATTTCATTCAATTAGCATATTATTACGCGAGAATTATACCAGGAGGAACTTATACGGAAGTATGTTCAAAATCACGTAATGAAAATGAAACATCACTTTATCGTAAAAGAGATTTTGAAAAGGATCTGTCATCATATGATATGTATACACATATATTTAAATTACTTCTGAAGAAAAATAAATTTAATAGTAATAAAAAGGCAATTGTAGAATATGAATGTGGAAAACCTAAACATTTTTTCACATACGACGCACTTTTTAGTAGAATTATTGGGTTTAGTCATTCTCTTAATAATTTTGAAGGAGGAGTACCAGTTAAAAAATATGATGAAGAACAGAATGGGGGAGCATTTAGAATATTAGGAATATATGGAAATAATTCTGCAAATTGGATAGTTGCCGATTTAGCATCTATGCTAAGTGGTGTTACAACTTTGATAATGCATTCTAAATTTAGTTTTGATGAAATTGTGGAAATTTTACGTGAATCCAGACTGGAATGGTTATGCACAGATCTTAATTTAGTTGATAAATTATTATCTCGCAGAAATGATTTGCCTGATATAAAATATTTGATAATATTAGATCATTTTGGAAAACCTAATAATAGTAATAATGTTTTTGAAGGCAATAATGAAGAGGAAGAAGATAATGAAAATATTTGTGAAAATGAAAAGGAAAAATTAAATAAATTAAATCAATTAAAAGAAGAAGCTAAAAATTTCGGAATTAAAATAGTTGAATTTGAGGTCTTAGTAGACAATAATGAAGGAACTGATATCATACAAAATGAATCCGAAAATTTTATCACCAGTATAGTTTATACATCAGGTACTTCTGGAAGACCAAAAGGAGTTATGTTATCAAATGAAAATTTTTATTATACACTTACGTCACTATATGATTCTAATCTTTTTTCATTTAACTTGTTAAAGCATCTTTCATATTTGCCTCTTTCTCATATATATGAAAGAATTAATGTACATCTCGCATTGTTAAAGGGATTAGAAGTGCATGTATGGAGTAAAGAAATTCATTATTTTGTAAAAGATTTATTAGAGGCAAAATCAAATTTTTTAACTGGTGTACCTAAAGTTTTTAGTAAATTATATGCTAATATTATGACAGAAATAGAAAAGTTGTCAAAAGTGAAACGTTTTTTTGTAGAAAAAATTTTACAACTTAGAAGATATAATAATAATGGAAAATTTGGAAAATTTCTCGAATCTATAACTCATATTTCAAAAAAAATCAGAAGAAGAATTAACCCCAATTTAACATTTATGATAAATGGAGGTGGTAGATTATCATCCAAAATAGAAAAAGAATTACATATTTTACTGGATGCAAAAATTTATCAAGGATATGGATTAACTGAAACAACTGGACCTTTATTCCTGCAGAATAAAGACGATATGCATTATAGCACTGTAGGAGGTCCTATATCTTCAAGTACTGTATTTAAATTAGTAACATGGGAATCTTATAATGTTAATGATAAACTCCCAAAAGGAGAATTATTAGTTAAAAGTAAGCAATTATTTTGTGGTTACTTTTTAAGAAAAGAACAAACGAAAAATGCTTTCACTGAAGATAACTTTTATAAAACTGGTGATGTAGTTCAAATTAATGATAATGGATCTATTTCATTTTTAGATAGATCGAAAGAATTAGTTAAACTTTCTCAAGGTGAATATATAGAAACGGGATTACTTAATAATTTATATTCAGAAATTTCTTTTATTAATCATTGTGTTGTATATGGAGATGAAGATTTAGATGGACCAATTGCTATTGTTTCAATTGATAAAAATTTATTTTCCAAAAGTCTATTAGAAGATAATATTTTAAGTGATCAGAAGATTTCTGAAGA
Organism: Plasmodium gallinaceum; assembly: GCF_900005855.1. Taxonomy (NCBI): domain Eukaryota; phylum Apicomplexa; class Aconoidasida; order Haemosporida; family Plasmodiidae; genus Plasmodium; species Plasmodium gallinaceum. The sequence continues at coordinate 1,114,778 of NW_021628228.1, read as the reverse complement.
AGAATTTTTAGATTTAGTAGATGATGATATGATAAACGCAGATATTTATGTAAATTATGTAAAGGATAAGATGCTGGAAACATATAATAAAACTAACTTAAATAGATATAACATAATCAATACTATATATTTAACTGTAAAAATTTGGGATACTAATAATTATCTAACTCCAACATTTAAAGTAAGGAGATTCAACGTATTCAAAGATTATTCTTTTTTCATTGAAAAAGCTAAAGAATATCATTTTAATTCAAAAGTAGAAAATCTTAAAGTAAAAAATAAATTGAAATAAAAAATAGAAGAAATATCAAAATAAAATTTGATAGGAAATCAATAGAAAAGTGATTGTATGTTTATTTATTTAGAAAAAATTATTTATAAGTCATTTTATATAATTTATATGATTAATAGAATTAATTTTTTTTTTTTTTTTTTTTTTTTTTTTTTGTTTATCATGGCAATTTTCAAATATATAATATTAGTGTTATATAAAAATTTAATTAATAATATTTTATAATATATATATGTCTTTATTATTAATAAAAATAAATTAATTTTTTTTTAAAGGGTATTAATCCAAATACCCTTTTAATTTTTTTGTAGAACCTCATATTTAAAATTGCATGAATATATATTTTAAAAACTGTAATATGGTGAAAAAAATTTTAAGTTTTGTGAAAATAAATGTTCATTTATTTTAATAAAAATGAAATATATAAAAAATAAATTTTAATGAAAGCAAAAGAAATAAAAATTAAAAAAAAAAAAAAAAAAAAAAAAAAAAAATATAAAAATAAAATTGAATTTAAAAAAAAACTAAAAAGAAATTAATAAACATGACAAATATATAAACACAAACAATATATATATATATATTTACTTATTTTTTTTTAATCTTTTATTTTTTTTTTTGATGGAAAAGGTAAAACATATAAGGTTCCAACACTATCTACACCTAAAATTTTTATTTCATTTTTTTTTTTTTTTTTATTTTTATTTGCCGAATTTTCTGCTAGTAAATCTTCTTTTTCTTCTGTATGATAAAATTGTGCTAAACATATGTTATATTCTCCTTCCTTATTTATCTACAAAAAAAATAATAATAAAATGAAATAAAAATATAACAAGCCAAATAACTTTTTTTTTTTTTTTTCATTTTATTTTAACCTTAATATTTTCAAATACAACTTCATCCTTTAATAGTTTAGTTAAAACAGGTTCCATCAAAATTTCACTAGATTCAATTATATTTCTCTCAACAAATTCAGGTCTAATAAATAAAAAAAAAAAAAAAAAAAAGGAATAAAAAAATAGATAAACTATAATTTAAAAAAAAAAAAATTTTTTTAATATTTCAATTTATTACAAGCAGACAGAATTTTTATTTACTACAAGGAATTGTAAACATTCATGTAAATTATAACCCTAATAAAAAGGTAAATAAATATAAAAAAACTCATGAAATATGAAAAAATAAAATATCAATTACTAAAATATTTCAATGAATATTTTAAAAGTAAAAAAAAAAAAATGTTTAAATACTTTGATTGTTATGAATTGTGGTATATCTTGATGTTCATCCTACAAAAAAAAAATTATTTGTTACTTCTCATCATTTTATATTAATTATATATATATATGTATATTTTTTTTTTTTTTTTTTTTATCTAATTTTATTTAATTTTATTAAAAATACATATATAAAAACTGAATATATTCTATTTCGCTCTGGTGCTGCTATAGCACAATGATTAAAATCCTGTAATAAAAAATTAAAAATAAAAGACAATAGTATTTATATTATTATACACCAAAATAGAAAAAAAAAAAAGTGTTAACTTTTTTGCATGTAGCATTATGACTATTAGCAAAAGGTTCACATATTCTTTTAATATGATTCCCTGATTGTTCTAATTTCTATAAATGTTAAAAAATAAGTAAAAATAAATATATATATATATATATATGCTTTTTTTTTTAAATTACTACTATAAAAATATTTTTACGTAACACTGAGTTGGATGATCTGGTTTGTTGTAGCACGATTCTTTATCACAATCTAAAAAATTAAAAATTTTAAATTAGTTTTTTTTTAATTAACTTACATTTTTTTTTTTTATACTAACTTATAGGACAAAATAAATGTCCATTTGATTCACTCTTATCTACAAAAGACAAAAATTGAAAAAAGGAGTATATAATTAATACTATATAAATATATGTACACATTTTTTTTTTTTTTTTTGTTTTATACTTGTTTTGCTTCTCTCAATAATTCCTTCCTCATTATACTTCTTAAAATATTAAAAAAGAAAGAAAAATTATGATTTTATATATATGTTAACATAACAATTTAAACGCATATTTCTCTGTATATCACATTTATATCTTTATATTAATATATTATATTTATATGGAAACATATAATTAAGAATATTTATTAAGTTACATCATATTTTGGTAAATTAGAAAACTTTATTAAATCATCGCCTATAAAAAAAAAAAAAAAAAAAAAAACGACAAAGTATATATTAAATCTTTTTATATTACATTCATTTTATTTACCTTTTTCAGTTATATATTTTTGTAGTGCAATTTCTGAGGATTGTTTTAATTTATGTAAATCTTCATTAATCTATAATTAAAAATAAATATACAAAAAAAAAAAAATTGATTGTTTAAATAAAAACATTTGTATAACACACTAAAAAAATGTGAAATTGAAATGATTTACAAATATATCATATTTATATATATATATTAAAAAAATTTTATATAAATATGAAATTCTTTTATTACTTTCATTAATCGAAGAGTTAAAATTTCTACTGATTTTTTTATAAGATCATTGAACATATCATACTGCTTTATTCTACTCATGGCCTCAAATTTTAGTTTTAACTCTCTCTAAAAATTAATATAAATATATATATATGAATATATATATATATATATATATATATATATATATATTATTTTTTGTCTTCAAACATTTTTTAAATCCTTGTGATAATTCAATTTGGAATTTAAATCCTTTAGTATTCCATCTACATTTTTTAAATTTTTTTGCATCTTCTTATCTATGATAAACATATTAGATTCGAAATTTTTCTTTTTTTTAAATCTTTCTTTATTCGTATTGTTCTGATTAAATAAAATTAAGGAAAAAATAAAAATACAAAGTAATACTATTTATTTTATTTTTTTTAATATATCAACTTATTTTTCAAAAAAAATATATTTACCTGAGGTTGTTCTGAAATATTTGGAGATGTGATATGATTATTTTCATCTTTCTTTTCATGAATATTTTCATTGTCTTTTATATTCTTCGTTACTTCATTATCTTCATTTTTAACTTCACTTTGTTCAATTTTAAAATTATTTTTAATGTCACTATTTTCATTTATATCTATATATGATTTTGTTAGTGTTACATCCTCGTTTACCTTTTTCATTTCATGATTTTCATGATTTTCATTATTTTTCTTAATGTCTTCTCCATTATTATGATTATCTTCTTCTTCTTCTTCTTTTTCATCTTCTTCTTCTTCTTCTTCTTCTTTTTCATTTTCTTCTTCATTTTCTTCTTCTTCTTCTTTTTCATTTTCATCTACATCTTCTTTTTCATTTTCATTTTCTTTTCTTGCTTCTACTTCTTTTTCCTCATCCTTCTCTTTCCCTTCATCTGTTTCTTCCTTTTCCTCTTTTTTCTTCTCTTCTTTCTTCTTTTCCTTTTCCTCTTTTTTATTCTCTTCTTTCTTCTTTTCTTTTTCCTCTTTTTTTTCTTCTTTATCTTTCTCTAGATCTTTTGTATTATCTTTAATTTTATTTTTGTCTCTTTCTTCCTTATTCTGATTTTCATTTCCTTTTTCATTCTCCTTTATATTTTTTTTGTCATCTTCATTTTTATCTTTTCCTATTTCTTTTTCTTTTATTATATTATTTTTTCCTTCTTTCCTTTTTTCACTTTCTTTTTCACCTTCATCTATGTCATCTTCATTTTCATCTTCTTTTTCGTCTTCTTCATCTTTTTCTTCATCTCCCTTATCCTTTTCTTCGTCATTTTCATCTACATCTTTTTCTTCTTCATCATTCTCTTCTAGATCTTCTTTTTCTTCATCTAAATGATCATCCTTTTTTTCTAAGTTTAATTTATCTTCACTTCTAGTATTTTCTGTTATTGCACTTCCATCCTTATGCTTTTCTTTGTTTTCCTTTTCATCATGCTTTACTTCCTTCTTTTCATAATTTTTGTTAGAACCTACTTCTGTTATTTCTTTGTTCAAATTCTTTTCATTAGTTTCAATATTATTTAAAGATTTTTTTTCTTTTTCATCTTTATTTATTTTGATATCATTTTTTTCATTAAATTCACTTTTTTCTTTGTGTATATCATTCCTTTCTTTATTTTCATTGTTTTCTTTTTTGTTATAATTATCATCATTTACCTCGTTTCCCTCTTTTTCTTTTTTTTTATTCATAGTTTTATCCTCCTCTTTAGCTAAATTATTAATTTCATTTTCATGTAATATATCAGTATCTTTGTTTTCAGGTTTTACACAACTGTTAATAGTGCAGTTTTCAATAAAGCCTACATATTGTCTTTCATCAATTTTTATATTTTTTATTTTTTCATTATCATTACTTTTTTCTTTATCAAATTTATTATTAATTACATCTACCTTACTTTTTACAGGTATAAAAAATGAATCGTTTAAATTATCTTCGGTTTTTTCATTATTTATTTTTAATGAATTAAAATTAGAACTCCCAATTAATTTTGTGTATTCTTAATTTAAAAAAAAAAAAAAAATTAAATAAAAAATAAAAATGAAATTATAATGACTTTATTAAAAACTATTTAGACGGATGTAATTTATATAAAATTTTTTTAAAGAAAGATCATAGTTAAAAAACAGTATATTAGCATTTAAATAATATAAAAATTTTTTTTGTGTGTTCATTTGTGTTATTAGTATTATTATAATTTTTTTAAAATTCGTTTTTACCTTTATTTCTTAAAAATCCGTTTGCAAATAAGGCTAAAATCAGAAAAAAAAAATAATACATTTTAAGAAAAAAAAATTAAAACATTCCTTCATTAAATGTATAAAGATACTGAATATAAAATAATATATTTTACTTAAATAGTTTTTATTAAAAACATCATTATTTATTACTAAGGATTATGTATTTTTTTTAAACTTTCATTTTTTATTTATATATTTTATAATTTAGATGAGTTCTGTTGTAAAACAATAGAATAAAAAAATGATATTAAAAGAATAATTTTGTCTACTTCTATTTTTTTTTTTTTTTTATTTTATATATTCAAAAGAACTTCAAATGCATATATCAGAATCTTTTTTTTTTTTTTTTTTATTCTTAAATTATAAAAAAATGAGTTAAAAAAAAAAAAAAAAAAATAGGAAAAAAAGAGAAATATTAAACATTAAATATATAAAAAAAAAAAAGAAAAAATAAAAAAAAGAAAAAATTTATCAGAAAAAAAAAAGAATAAAAAATTTCTATGCATTAACAGTGCATTTTTTTTTAAAAATCATTTTACATTTTTATAATGCATAAATATGAATAAAATATTCAAGAACTAAAACAAAAAAATTAAAAAAAATAACTAGAAAAAAGCCCAAAAAAAAAAAAAAAAAAATTTCTAAATTAAAATAAAGAAACAATAATTTAATAAATTTAAATAATTCAATTATAAATAAAATAAAAAAAAAAAAAAAAAAAAAACACACAAATCAAACATAACCACATAGAAATGAGAAATAAAAAACTAGAAAAATTATTATAAAATAATTAAGAAATTAAACAAATTTATTTCTATTTTTAAAATATTAAAGTATCAAAACAATATAAAAAAAAAAAATAAATAAATCAGATAAAACAGCATATTTAATATTATAAAATAAGTGTAGGTATATATTATAGATATAAATTATTTAATCATATAAAGGCTCACAAGAAAAACTAGATAATACATTTTTTGTTATCAAATAATTGATAAAACCCTCAAGATTATATTTTCGATTTCTCCATTTTATAAATTTTTTTTTTTTAGCTAACATAGAATTAACTTTATTTTGTACAAGTTTCTGAATATTTTTTAATTTTATATCAATGTTATTAACTATACTTGCATCTTTTACAAGTTCAATTTTTGTGATTTTTAAATCCTCAATAAAAAGTTTACTTATATAATTTGGTGGCTTTTTATCATTACATTTTGCAGATATAGTAATTGAAAAAGATGACATATTTCCCAATAATGAACTATTTGTACTTACTGGGCAAAAATTAGAACCTAAACATAATTTTAAAAAAACTGGACCAGAAATATGTTTAAAATATCCATCTATTACTAAATAATATACTTTATTTTCATAATAAAAATTTAAATTTTTTATATTTAAAGAATTTATATCTTCCAAATAAAAAAGAGTAGCATGATAAAAAGTTTTTTCTTCATGAAATATTATTCCAACATTAAAACATGGTAATTTGGCAACATAATCCTTATTTTTACACTTTCCTATACTTGTAGGCATTAATGAATGAAATTTTGAAGACTTAAAGAAATCATTCAATTTTTTATTGGTTGAAAAAATTTTAAACTTGAACACTTTTTCTTTTTTAATAAAAGCCATTAATGACATTAATAAAATAAAAATAAACAAAAGCAAATGTAATAATGTTAATATTTTTGTTAAACTGTCTAGTTTCCTTTTCTTCCTCTTTTTTTCTAAATTTGATAATAAAATTGATTTAATGGGAATAATACTTTTAAAATACATAAAATTTTCATTCTTAACATTATCAACACTACTTTTTTTATTATTTTGTAAACAATCTATAATTTCATAATTATCTGATAAATTTGTTGAAAAGGTGTTGTCTTTTCTGTTTTTAATAAACGAATCTTCTTTATTATCAATTAAATCTAAATCTTCATACTCCTCATTATCTACTGTAGTATTCTGATACATTTCACTTATTTCATTATTATCTATAATTCTCATGCAAGCAAAATTTTTTTCTTCTTTTTGTTTCTTTATGCTTACACTATATATTTTCCTTCTATATAAACTTTTGAAAAATAATGAATATATAGGGATATCACAGTTTTCACTCTTTTGAATATTCAAATCAACTATTTCACTGTATCTATTCTTTTCAAATAATAATATTTTTTTTTTTGTTTTTCGTAATCTATTTATGTATATTTTCCATTGTCTCACATATAGATATAATGAAAAACAAATAATACCATGAATTAAAAATATCAAGAATTTACAAAACATTACTTTGTTACTTTTAAATAAAATAGTAATATTCATATTATTTGTATGTTTTACAACTTGATAAAATGTTAAAATAGATATAGTTATTATCTCTCCAAGTGAAAAATGAAGAATAAAGGAAGCTACATAACAAAAAAAAACAGATAAAAAAAAACAAAAGTTCAAAAATTTGCCATAAATGAAGTTAGTATTTATATCTTCACTTTTACTACTCAGATAAGTGCTACTATTAGGTGAAGATAAATCATCAGATGTATTTGATAACTTATCGTTTTTTTCTATTTCTTTTTTTATGTATAAATAGTTATATCTTTCTGAAACTGTTACTTTTTGATTTTCTCCTATTTCTGGATCAAAAACTAATTCATTATTAATTGCGAGGACCTTTCTATAATAATTTGAGAAAATAATATAATATATATTGATAAAAGATGCACTTAAGAAAAAAGAAATTCCACTTAATACTGGAAAAATGAATGGAAGTATTACAAAGAATGGACAAATATAATTTTTAGGAACTTTAATTTTTAATGTATTCAACATATCAATAAAATCAATTAAAATACCATCAATGTTAAAATTAAAATAACTTAAATTTATATATATACCAAAAATATTAGACCTTTCAATTATTATCAAATAAATACAACAGTATAAATAAAAAAATAAGAAAAGCGCATAAAGAAATTTTATGATATTAAAAGTATTTACATCACAATTTGATTTCAATAAGGAATTAAATTTTTTCTTTTTTAAATAAATATAAGCATCATTATTTTTTATTATTTTTGATATATAATTTATATTACTTAAATTTTGCAATTTATTATAACAAAGCAATTGGTTTTGATTTTTTTCATTTTCCGAAATATTTCTATCTATATTATTAAATTCATTTAATGTATAGCTTATTTCTTCCATACTTGTATTTCTAGCATTTTCATTATTACTAGGATTAACATTTTTTAAATATTTATCTTCAGCAATGTTTTCATTAGTTAAATTTTCCTCGTTCTTCTCATTTTCTAAATTGCTTCTATTTTTATCATCTAATATATAAGCGTGATTATCATTGTCATTACTTATTTTATTTATTTCATTGCAACAATCCACTTTAGTATTACACAAAATGGAATTAGAGCAATTTAAATTTAAATGTTTTTCAGAAAGTAACGGATATACTTTTATATTTTCCTTTTTATATAATTGAATTTTGATTGAAGTAAAGGTTAATAACAAGAAGGATGATAATGTTGATAAAATACAATAATTTATATAATGATATCCTCCAATTAAAAATTCTGCATTTAACAAATAAAAATTTAATGATGATACAATAAAAAATGATATTAAAACATCTACAAATTGAAACCTAGAAATTGAACTCAAAATGCTAAATTTTTTTAATATTAATAAGTTATTTTCATTTATTATATTAATAAGCTTTATGTCATTTTCTTCTTTATGATTTGCTTTTAGATTATGTAATTTAATAAAACTGTATAAATTATCACTAACCATAATAAATTTTAATATAGGTATAATAATAGAAAATATAAGTAATATGGACATATTGAAATAACTTTTTTTTAAAAATAATGTTCCAATTGATTCAATAATAGAATTTTCATAAACTTCATTTATATCCGAAATTTGGCCTTCATAAAAAGAAAAAAAAAAAAAAAAAAATACAAAATAATTATGTTAATAAAAATAATAATTATATTATATATATTATTCTTTTCTTACTTCCAAGGAAAATTATTCTAACTGCCGGATTAAAAACTCCATTGATAAAAAAAAAATAAGATATATAAAATAAAACAAAAGATAAAAACAAACATATAACCAATAAATATGATTTTGAATTTTTAAAAATTATCATTATACTTAAATAAGCTTTTCACATTTATAATAAATAATAATGGAAAGTATTTCAAATTAAAAATAATAAAAATTTTAAGATATCAAGATTAATATAATTCATATGATTTTCTACAAATTTTTTTTTATTCTAAGGAAATGATTTTTTAGATTCCATCTCCTTCTGTAAGCTAAATTACATCGAAAGCTTTATATTTTCACAGCTTTAAAAAAATATAGGTATATGTGAATAATTTTCGGAATGGTATTACATTATTTATAAAGAAAAAAAGAAATAAAATATATATTAAAATAAAAATAAATTAAGTGTATAATAAAAAAATAATAATAAAAAAAAAAAAATTATATTAAAAAATTTTTGAGAAAAATTAAAAAAAAAAATATAATAAAAAAATATAAATTTAAAAAAAAAAAAAAATAAAAAAATAAATAATTATAATATGCAAGCAAAATTGTAAAAATGAAAGTTTTCTAAATTAAATATACACTAATAATTTTTTTATTTACTTTTAATATGTATTGTAACATAAATATTATTTATTTTTATAAAAGCTAGATAGCTGTATTTTCACAGAAAAATTTAATTTAAAATCTAAGGGAAAAATTAGAAAGTAATTTTAGGTAATAAAAGATTTTTTATTTAAAAAAAAATGAAACTTTATATATCTAATTTTTATTTAAATTAAAAAAAATTAAAAGAAAAACATTAAAAACTAAATGATATATTTTATTTCTATATTATTATATTGTTCCTTCATAAACTATATTTAATGAGATAAATGAATACATTAAACTTGTTTAGGAATTTTTAATATAATCATTAAAAAAAAAAAAAAGTACTAGTGTAAGATCATATAAACTAAAGAATTTAAATACAAAAAGTTTTTTAATTTGCAAAATATTATTACCATATGCAAATTCAAAAAGTACATACTATAATTTATGTAACAAATAACTCTTCACTTTAATAATGAATTAAATATTTAAAAAAAAAAAAAGTTATATTGATGAAATAAATTTAGAGAAAATCCTGTTATTGAACTATTTTCTATTATAATTATATTTTTTGTAAAATTTTATTTGATGTATATTCTAAATTTAATATATATTTTTTATTTCTCTTCTATAAACTTTGTTTTAGATTACATTCCGTTTATAAAAAAATATGTAGAATCATTGAATATATTCATTTGTTACCCTTTAAATTTTTTTTTTCTTCTAATATATTTTTCAATTCACTCATTCTGTGAAATTAAGGTATAAAAAAAAATGATGATACAAGATAGTCAATATTTATCCAATTTTTATAATAAACATTTTATTTTATTCTTTAAATAAGATTTTTTTCCATTTTAATGGTTATATAATACCATATAATATGAATATTAATAAATTTTATGTCATATTATTCCATATTTATTAACAAAAAGCACCCATGCACACAAAAATTTCTTATCTGTTCATATAGAAAAAAAAAAAAAAAAAAATAAGCTAATTAATCTATATGTTTATAAACCCTACACAATGATAAATAAAATAAAATCATTCGAATAAATAACAATGTGAAAAAAAAAATATGTGTATATATATTTATTTGCACACAAGGACAATATAATATTTATACGACAACAAAAAGAACCTTTAAAATATTCAACATTAATTTAAATAAATAATAATAATATTATATATATAGAAAATTAATAAATATTTTTTATAATTTTTAACATTTGTACAAATAATAAATTAACCTAATCCTTTTAATTTTAATTGTTATGAAATAAGTCTTATTATAATTAGAAGTTCTTGGAAAATCATTTGAAACATATTCCAATATTTATAGTCTATAAAGATGATTGACTCATTTCAAATTAATGATTTAAATAAGTTTCGTTTTTCCTTGAGTGAAGAAAAAATTATTGAAAATTTTACAGGTAATAAAAATAATGAATTTCTAAATGATTCTTCTATTCCACATATACTAAAAGAAACGAAGAATAACATACCAAATAATTTAAATGATGAATATATATCCTTTCAGGATAATTTAAAAGATAAATATAATGATCATGGTAATAGTCAATCATGAAAAATGTTTTTTTTCTACTTCTATTTAATTTTAATATATATTATTATAAATAAAAAAAGAAAATTTATAATTGTATTTTTATAAATATATATATATATATATATATAATAAAATGTTTAAAATCAAATAACTTTTTTTATTCATAGGAGAAAATGATAATAGAATCAAAAATTATTCAATTGAAATTTTATTGCACAAAATAAGGAATTTAGAAAATGAAAAACAATATTTATTAAAATTTTTAGAAGATAAAAAAAATAAGGAGTTAGAATATTTGAAGGCACTGGAAACTCAGGTAAATATCAAAAAAATATAAAATTCTTTAGAGTGTGTACAATTTAAAGAAGAAATAGTGAATAAAAAAAAAAGAAATAAAAAGAATTTTAATCTTTAATAATATTAATTTAGGCAGCACTAGTTAACTCTGAGAATAAGAAATCTGAATATTATGAAAATGAATGGTTGAATATGAAATCACTGGAATATTCATTGGTGTAAGGAAAAAAAAAATGAAAAGCTATAAAATTTTGTGCACGTTTATTAACTTAGAAAATTGTTAAAATAGTAATACTTTATGTTATGATAAAAATATATGATTTATAACATTAATATTAATGTATATATATATATATATATATATATATTTATCTATATAATTTTTTTTTTCATTTTTTTAGAAATTCTGGTAAAGCATCATTAAGACAAACATTAGAATTATTTTATGAAGAACCTAATTTATACGAAGTTAAAAAAAAAAAAAAAAATAATAATAATATTTTGCTTTTTGTTTAATATAAAATTGTCTATAATTAATATTTGTTTAAATTCATATGTAGAAATTGGGAAGTCTCACAAAAATCCAAGAAATATTTATAACAAACTTAATAGAAGATCATAAAAACTTAATAAAAGAAAGAAGTACAATTTCTAAAAAATATCATGAAGCAGTGGTTATACATTTTTTTTATTAAAATTTAAAAAAAAAAAAAAATCATGGTTTTTTTTTTTTTTTTTTTTTTTAATTATATTAATTTAAAAATATATTACTTGTTATTCAGGATGCAAACTTCCAATTATATCAACAGAACGAAATGCTTAAAGCACAAAATATGAATATTTTAGAAAAAAATAAAGATATAATAGATGAAGAAACAGTAAATATTATATAAATATTACAAGATAAAAAATTATATGTATAATCACATTTCTATTAATATACATTTATACAATTTTTTTTTTTCTTTTGGTTTATTAGGAAAATAAATTAAAAGCCTTAAACTCATCACTTATATATGTTCAAAAGGAAAACATTGAACTAAAAGGTTATTATAAAAACTTAACAAATTGCAATACAATATATTTATAAATATAAATATTTTTTTTAATTTAGAAATACTTGATCAATATACCAAGTTAATAACTAATATAAAGAAGTGCTCAGAAGTAAATAAAATAAAAAATTTATTTATTTTTTGTTTTTTTAATCTGCAAATTTTATTATGTAAATTTTACTTTTTAATTACTTTTTTTTTTTTTTTTTAGATAAGTGATATAATGAAAGAATTAGATAAATTTAAAAACTATTTATTAATTTAAAAAAAAATAATAATAATCACTGTTCCATTTAATGTTTTTTGAAGAATATTTAAATAGAAATACATTTATATTATAAATATTTAATTAATTGTTTTATTAACTACCTGTTCAAATATTATAGTAATAATATTTTAACTTACATTTTTTGTAAATCTTCAACATACTTAAATTACCATAATAATTAAATTTAATGTTTTTTTTTTTTTTTTTTTTTTTTTTTTTGTTATAAAAGTCATAGATATATAAATAAGTAAATAAATATATATATATATATATATATATAAATCAGAGTTACTTATTTTAGGATATATTATATTTATATATATACCAATATGTTTGTGTATTTAATTAAATAATGTTCAATAATGTTATATTTATTTCAGTTCTATTTTATTTTCTAATTATATTTTGTTAATTTGTTTTTTAACATTACTTATTTAAATAATTCATTTTTTCATATTTGTTATGGTTTTATTTTGTTATATTTATTCTCAATTTTTAATAATAATTACTCATTACACATTTATGGTTTATAAATTGATTTTTAATTAGTTATCTATATATATGTAAATATATAAATATTTCACTTTTTTTCTTTTTACTATATCTAATACAATATTTATATAATTGTGGCAATATGTAAAAACAAATAATTTTTTAAAATATCAAATAAAAATTATTAATGACTTACACATTCTGTGTATTTTTACTTAAATATTATTTATTTTAAATTAGTATGGAACAATTTAAATTACTAAAAAAATCAGTCTTTTTATATATATTTCGTAAACATATTTTTTATTATATTAATAAAAATAATTTTTGACTATAGAAAATTACAGTTAAGAGTAATAAGATTTATTAGTATCATTAAAGTACATTTTTTTTTTTACATGAACATATATATTAGTTTCCTATTTTCATTCTATTTCTAATTTCAATTATTCTTTTAAAAAGTAGTGCATAATATATTATGGACATATTTTTCTTTCTATTTCATAAATAATTATTCCTTTTTTTTTTTCTTATTATTATTAACATTATTTTATGTTTTTTGTCTAAAATCAGACATAAATATATATATAAACTAGTTAATATTATTAAAATAAGTAATAATATAATTTCTGTTAATGTTGTTTTAAAGAAATATTATTTATATTTAATATTTAAATATTGTATATTGAACATATAAACATAAAAATATATTCTCATTTTATTTTTTATAAATATGAAATATAAGATAATAAAAGAAATAACAAAACATATTATAATACTGTACTATTAATATAAAAGACATTTATATAAGTTATTTTTTTTTTAAAAATTTTTTTTTCCCTTCTTCTTCATAAGAATTATGTGACTAAAAAAAGAAAAAATAATAAATCTTTTTATATATGTAAATTACAACTTTTTTTTAAGATAAATTAGCTAGTAGTTTAATATAGGTATTTTATTTTCTTTATAAAAAGTTAACTTAAAAAAGAAAAAGTATAAATTAAGAAATATTATTTATAACATTTTTCTTTTCTTATTTATATTTTTTTTTATTACATCCAACAAAAAAAAATAATGGGTCTTATTTTAAAAAATTTTAAAAAGTTTTTAAATTTTATGAGTTAAATTTTAAAAGAAGTTTTTATTTTTCAAATAAAATTTGATTTAAATAATTTAAAAAAAAAAAAGAAATGATAAAATAATAATTACAATAGTAATAATAAAATAAAAAAGGTATGAATGAGTTACTTTAAAAAATTGAAAAATTTTGTATCTACATCACAAAAAAAAAAAAATAACTTATACAACACAAGTTTTTTATTTAAGAAAGACAACAATAAGAAGTAAAAAATCGTCTTTCATTAAACAGTAATATAAAAAACAAAAAAAAAGAATAAAATTATATTAATATATATATATATATATATATATATATATATATATATATATATATATATATATATATATATATATAGAACCAATATATGTAATATAGATATTAATAGTTTAAATAACTACAATAAATTTTTATGCATATAACAATTATTTAAAAAAAAAAAAAAAAAAATGTTTATGAAACGATAGAAATATAAATAATTAAATCATTCTGGAAGTAAAATTTATGTTTATTTCATTTTTATTTTTTATTTTTTTTATTTCATTTGTTTTAAAATTAATTAATGTCATAACTTGTATTAATAATATATAATTCGTTCTTTATTATAAATCTATAAGAATGAATTGTAACTTAAAATCACATAAATATGTATATGCATTTCAATTTTTTTTTCTATTTTTTAGTTTCATTTTTTCTTTTCTACAATTTGTTTCATATATGTAATTTTTATGATAATATTCTAATTTATTAAATAAGATTTGAAAAACAATAATGAATTAATGCTTCTCTAGCATTTTGGATTCTTGTTAAGGGATTTGGATCCAAAAGTCTTAAGCATAAATCAAATATTTCAGGATGGTTTTGCCAAACTAAAGGATCAAAATTTGGTTTGGTTTGAGTTAAAATTTTTTTTTTTAAATGAATAGGCATATTATTATTAATTTCGAAAGGAAAATGACCATCCATTAATGCATATAAAATTACTCCACATGCCCATATATCATTACCTGTAGAAATTACTCCATCTAATGATTCTGGAGGCATATATGGTGCAGTTCCGCATATAAAATCTGATTTTTTACTTGTGCAATCACTAGTATTAGATACATTTTCTATCATATCCATATCAATTAAACATAAATCACTAAAAGAATTGATTATTGTATTCCCCCTTTTTTTTTTAACTTTACATTTACTTTTTTTAAATATTCGACCTTTTTCTTCATTCGTTAAAAGTTTTGTGAAAGAGCACTTTTTGGTATTATTTACTGATTTGTTTTTATCTAATAATGCATTGGAAAAATTATTACTGATTCCACTAAGACTGTAGGAATATTTAAAAGTATAATATTGACCTACTGAAAATTCAGAATGAAAAGAATTCGTAGAATTCATAGATATGGTTCTATTTGTTTCATCTTTGCTACTAAATTCCATATTACTGTCCATTTTAAAATTGCTATTTTCAAATTGATCGTAAAATAAAGAAGTATATGAATCTTCCTCATAATTAATTATATCTATAGAATTATTATACATTCGATTCCTTTTTTTTTTATCCAATAAAATATTATTCTTTATTAAAAGTAAGCAATCCTCCTTAAAATTAATTTTTCTCATTTTTTCTCTTGGCTCTATATAAGATGATTTATTTATTTCAAATAAAGAAGGATCATCTAACCTACAATTATCATAACTTTCATTGTCAAAAACACTTATTCTTTTTTTTTTAAACATTATATTTTCAAATTTAATATCTCTATGTATTATATTTTTAGAATGTAAAAAATCTAAAGCTAAAAAAAGGTTTTTCATTATTAATTTTATTTCAAATACATCTAAAGATCCTGGAACTAATGACATAAAATAATCAAGTAATGTGGATCCTTTACATAATTCCATTATTATACAGTTGTAATTTTTATCAGAGAATATATCATGTATTGTTATAATATTTTTATGAGGATTATTTTTTAGGAATAAATATTTTTTCATCAGATTATTAACATACAAATCATAAGGATCTTTTGAAACTATTTTCATAGCATACATTCTTTTATCAATTGTATTTACACATTTATATACTTGTGATTTTTTTCCATAATAAATTAATCCAACTATGTAATATATACTTCTATAATTGCTTGAATTTTCTTTCATGTAAGGAACTGAATTACTTGCAAATAATGTGCATTTTTTTTTATTATATATTTCGTTGAATTTATCAAATATATTTTCTTTCTTATTTATATCTTTGTGTTCGCTTAACGTAGTTTCCTTTTCACATATATCCTTTCGTTTTTTTTTTTTTTTTTCATAATTATAATATTTTTTAGCTTCATCTTTTTCATTTTTTATTTTTTTCCTTCTTTCGGCTATTTCGTCATTTTCCATTTCAAATAACTTTTTTTTATTATCCTTTTTATTTTCAGATTCTTCAATACTCTCCCTCAAAATATCACTATAATGTACTTTATCTTTCATTTTATCTATTTTCGTGTCATTATCATAAACTGATGTCCCATGTGAAAGATAATATGGCATAGTAGTATCACCATTTTTTATTGTTTGTTTTGGTATATTTTTATTATGTGCAATTTTATTTTCTAAATAGATGTTTTTATAATAATATTTTTGTTTATTAATATTTTCCACATTTGATTTTAAAATGGTTTCCATCTTTTCATAATTTTTATTTTCATCCATATAACCTTTTGGTACAAGAAAAATTTCATTATTACTAGAAATATTTAAGTAATTAAAAAGATGGGATAATGAATTTTTTGAATTACTATTTCCTTTTTTTCTTTCTATATCTCTTATGGAATTTATGAATTCATTTCTCTTTTTATTCTTTATAGTTATTAACTTTTCTGTATTTTTTGTATTGATGTATGAGTTATTTATCATTAAATTTAACACATTTGCGTTATTTTTATAATCTACCTTTTTATCATATAAAGAAATCTTTCTATTTAGTATATCTACATCAGAATTCTTTAATTTCAAAAATTTTAACATTTTTTTTTTATTTTTCAAAAATTCTTTTTTTTTTATTGGATACTTGAAGTGTAAATTGTCATTTTGAGCTATATGTCTACCTTTTGTTTTAAAAGAAAAAGAAGCATATTTATTCTTATGAGTGTTTGATTTTTTTTTACCAACTAAACATTTTTTCATAATTAAAGAATATTTTTTTTGATTTATTCTATTTATCAAATAATAATTATTTTGAAAATTTGCATTACATTTATTACTATTATAATTAGAAGATATATTTTTATTATCATTATTTTTATCATATTTAGCACATATCGTTTTTTTATTTTCCTCTATTTTAATAGCTTTTTTATTTATATGATGCGCCTTTTTTTGTTTTTTTTCCTTCAATTTTTTACGTTTAATATTCTTAAATAAGAATTTCCTACGTATTTTATTAAATTGACTTTTCATAAAACTACTACAATTAGCTTCACAAAAAATTTTACTATGATAAGTTTTTAAAGAAAATTTATTATAATATTTTTGATAGCATTTTTTATTGTGGAATTCAATGTTATTATTATTTATTTTGTTCCAGTTACTTTCATTCCTTTTATTATTAAAAATTTTATTCCTATAAAAGTTATAAATATTTCCATTATCATAGTATTCATAATATTTTTTAATTTTATTATTACATAATGAAAAAACTTTGTTATAGTAACTATTTCCATTTGATAATATATATTCCAAGCTTCTATTTCTTCTTAAAGGTGTAAAATGAAAATCTTCAGTTTTTAAAATATTAAATATTCCACTACTGTATGCTGATAAAAAAAAGCAAGAATTTGATTTACGTGATTTTACTTTACTATTATTAATTAATTGAGTTTTTATGTCATAAATACTACTATTCAATACATTTGGATTATAACAAAAAAATAATTTCTTATTAATATTATTTAAAATTTTTACGTTTTTATAATAGCTTATACTTGTCTTATTTTTATTCTTCCTTTTTTTTTTTTTTATATTTTTCCATTTATTAAAACATTTGTCACACATATTTAATTCATAATTCAATTTTTTTTTTATTATTTGACTTCTATTAGTCATTTTATTTTTATTTTTTATATCATCATTATTTCTTAAATAATTATTAAAAGTATAACTATTAATATTTTTTTTTTTAAGAAATTCACTCATTAATGATTTTCTATTTGAAGAAAGTAATGGATCACTATTAATTTTTTTATTTATTATAGTTTTCAAAATATCCTCATTTTGAAAATATTTTTTTTCAGAAATATTTAATGTATCCCTTTCTCCAGAATAAGTGTTTTTCTTGAATAAAAAAGATTCATTAATATTATAGCACTTTAAGCTTCTTTCCCTCTTAAAATGATCATTAATCATTTTCAAATATGTTTTATCTTTTGTGTCATATATTTCATTTGATTTCCCTTTTTCGATTATTTTGTAGGTATTTTTATTTTTTAAAGTAGCTAAATGTTCTATATTGTTTGTTAAATCATTATATTCATACTTACAATTATTGCAGTTATCTTTATATTTATTAATGTCCTTACTATTACATTTAGTTATTACATTTCTTATAATAATATTTTTATTTGTACTATCTGAATTATTAGTAGGAAATTTAATAAAACATTTTGAATGTTGATTATATTTTTGTTCTATATAAGATTGAATGTCATCATCTCTATTTTTATTTAAGGTATTTTTTGAATTAATCTTTAAATTTAGCTTTTGTTTATTTTCATTACTTATAAAATTTTTATTATTTTTAACTTTATTATATAATTCTTGCGTAAAATAATCTAGAATTTCACTTTCTTCGTATTTGTTCTCTTTAATATCTCCAATATACCTATTTCCTGACTTATCAAAATTGTTCTTCGTATTTATATAATGATTATTATTTTCATTGACAGAAACTTTACTTTTATTGCATATATTTTCATTATTTAATTTATAGAATACCATATCTTCAGTAGATTCAACATTATATTTTTTAATATTTTCAAAACTGTTATTTACGCTTAAATTATATCTTTTATTACCTACATTGTTTAAAATAAATGAATTAAATTTATATTTAACTATATATTTTTCATTGCAATGTGTATCATTCATATTATATTTTTTGTTTATGTAACAATCATTTTTATTTATTAAATTATTATACTTATAACAACTGATCAAATTTGTTTTTTGCTTTTCTTGATGTGTATCACACAATTTTTTGTTAGGAATAAAATTCTCAAAAGATTTAGTTTTATTCATTTCTTTATCAATTTTCAAAATTTCATTTTCATATTTTAAATCTTCTAGTGTATTTAATTTATTGTATGAATCAAAATCATAATTTAATATTTGTTTTTTCTTAATATTGGAACAGGTATTTATATTTAATTCCTCATTAGAAGTAATGTGTTCAAAAGAAATAATATTACAATTACTTTTATTTGCTGTGTCATTTGTACATTTAGTATATTTTAAAGATTGAAAATATTTATCATTTATATTTTTTTTTTTTTTAATTTTATTACTATTATTTAAATTATCAATATTTTTATTATTGTATCTGTTATTTTCATCAAAATATGAAGTAATCATTTTTAAATCTTCTGACACTTCATAATTATCCATTTGAAAGTTAAAGGATTAAAAATGATCAAATATAATATATATTTCCCTTTAAGTTTAAAAAAAAAAAGAAAAAAAAAAAAAAAAAAACAAGATTAAAATTATAAAAAATAAAGAAAAATTATAAAAGTTTTAGGCAACAAAAAATGGAAGAGTATGTATATCTATGAAAAGCAAATAAAATGTGAAAATTGAAATATATTTTTGACAGTTGTCCAAGCAAATTTACAGGAATAACATAATTTTCAGTCTTCAGAAAGAATTTGCATTAAGGAAATATTTCTTTTAAACATTTTATGGGTTCTTTTAATTTATTGTCCCAGATACGTACTAATTAAAAATCAAATTTGCTATAGAAATTTGTTTGAAAATTATTCTCTTTATCATTTTAATTAACAGTTTTACAAAAATTATAAATTGTATCTCAAGTAATATTAATAAATTTATGCTCAATTCATAATATGAATAAAATTACAATTTACAAAATTGAAGCAAAATTTTAAGGCTTAATAAATTAAAGATACTACAACAAAACAAAATAAAAAAAAAAACAAAAAAGTTTAAATAATAAAAATTATAACTTTATGTATAAAAAATAAAAAATTAGTATTTTCATAATAAAATTAATTATAATGTATACCTAATTATATTCGTTTTATAATAATTTAGAAATTACTCTATTTTAATTTCAATAATATATAAAAATAAAAACATCTACTGGTGCAAAAAGAAAGTCGGTGAAACATATGCACCGTTAACACAATGAAAAAAAAAAAAAAAAGCAATAAATTTTTAATATTTGTCTTAACACAAAATTTATATTTATGAACATATATAATTTAATTTTTTATTACTATATTTTAAAAATATAGTTTATACACTTAAAAAAAATAATAAAAATAATGAAACTCTTCTACAACTCTAATTAAAAAAAAAAAAAAATTATAAGATTATATATATATATATATTATATTTAATAATTCAACATACTTCTATTGAGTAATTTTTCCTAAAAATTAAATATTCCTTTATTATTCAATATTTAAAAGCTCATTCTTTACGTATAAAAAAAAAAAAAAAAAAATTGTGCTTAAAAAAATTTTTTATAAATAAACACCTACAACAGTTAATATTTACAGCTAACTAAAAAAATGAAAAAATTTTTAAAGCATCATACTAATAATTTTTTTTTAAGCTTATATTAACATAAAATAAAATAAATTTATAATAAAGAATGTAAAAAATTAAATATAGATTTTTTTCTTTTTTTTTTTTTTTTTTTTTTTTTGTACATCACAATATATTAACAACTACGCAAGATGGATAACCAAAATAAAATGCATAATTTAAAAAAAAAAAAAAAAGGAAGGAAAAAGGAAAAAATTAAATATAAATGAGAAAAGTTGGAAAAATAAAATATATAGGTTTAATTAGGAAATTGTGTGCAAAAAAAAAAAAAAAAAAAATTATAAAATACGAAAAAAATTTATATAGTTGTGATGTTTTTAATGACAATTTATCATATACTTTTTTTTTTTCCCGTTAATTAATTTTTCATATGTTTACATATAAAGTTTTAGTAAAACAAATTATTAAATTAAATTAATTTTAAAAAAAATTAATTTTAAAGCTGTTCTTAACATCATTTTTTATTTTTAAGTAAATTACTATCTATTTTGTAACTAAATAAATAATGAAAAAAAGCTAAAAAATAATGAATTAAAAGAAAATGAAAAAAAAAAAAAAAAAAAATTTAATTTTTTTAAGCTAACGCTTTTTTAAGGAATATTAAGAAAAAAAATTAAATAATGTTTTATTTGATATTAAAAGTGTATAAAACATTCTTCTATTTTTTTACTTAATGCAAGTTTTGATTTGCATGTGTGTGTATGTAATGGATAATTTATTCATGTTAATTTAATTATTCTTTTACCTTACTTTTACATTAAATAGTTATTTTAGATTATATAACATTAAATTATTGTCAAACGTTATGTATATAAATATATACGTATCTAATATATTATTCCATACATATTTTGAAAAACAAAATAAATGTAACATGTTTATATAGATAGTTATTATTATTCAAATATATTTTGATAATGTATAAATTTACAAGAAAATTTTATATTTATTTCATTAAATATTAAGTTCTATATATTACAAGCATATATTTATATACTTTAATATTTCCTTCTATAACAAAATTTTTATTCTATTTTGTCTTATATACGCCATATTAAATTAGCATTCAAAGAATGGAAACTTTTAATTCAAAATAGTTAAAATTTTTTCTTATAACGTTATATTTTTCAAGAATAAACTAACAATTTTTCTATTGTAAGTAGTATATGTATATATATGAATACTATTAATATAAAAATTGATTCCATTTTTTTTTAATATTAAATTATATATTAAAAATATAGTTATATATTATTAAAAACAGCTTTGTTATATTCATTAACAATATATATATAATAATAATATAAAGGGTAACTTAGTAAGTTATAAACATAAAATATAACAAGAATAAATTATAAATTAAATATATTAATAAAAATATGACGATAAGACACAAAAATAAAATTTTTATTATTAAACTTATATTAGGATATATGCAAAAGCAAAAATAATTACTGTCCTTTACTTATACTATGTGATAAATAAATAATAGATAAGGTATTTTTAACTTCTTCCAAAATAATAGGATTATTAATATTTGATATATAATACAAGTGTTTTAAAATATCATAAGGATTTATTTTTTTAAAAATTAATAATGATTGAATTTTTTTTAGTAGTATAATGAAAGGTTCATCAAATGCTTTGTATTTTAAAAAAAATTGCATACATAAAAGTATATTCTTTATTTCTTTTATGTCAACTTTTTGTACAATGTTGCATATATTTTTAATATGTTCTTCATCAATTTTTTTTTTATCATCACATAATATTTTTAAAATAATCATTAACCCTTTTTCTTTAAGTTTAATATTATCACGTTCATGCAGTATGTTCTTTAGAAGTAAATTGCTAATCTCTTCCATTTTTTGTGAATTCTTTGTTTTTTCTGCACAAAAATATAAAGCTATCAAAGATAAATAATCTAAATCATTTAGTTTATTTTCAATTAAACTCCAAAAAAGGTTTATTAAATTTATAAAATTTTGATCAAATGATATGCTTCTGCAATATGCATGAAACATTACAACTAACTCACTTAATGAAAATGAATTACTTATTTCTTTTGTTCTATTATAAATTAATTTCCATATATGTAAATTGTTAATTTTATTTTTATTTATATCTTCACACGCATAAGCTAATGCTGTATTGTTCATTTTAGAAATACGTCTAATAAATGCCTCTTCTAAATTATTTATCTCTTCATTAACTTTTATTAGATCATTTTTATGGTAAAAAATAGAATTTGATGAAATCTCACGATTATAAGAGAATTTTACTTTTTTATTTAATAAAATTAAGTTAATATAAAATCTTTTTGAACTATTCATCATTATAATTAACAAAAAAAAAAAATTAATATATAATATTTATACAAAAATCAAAAAATAAACAATGTCTTTTTTTTTAATAGGAATTCCTTTCAGAAAAATATCAGGACTAAAAACATTCTTGGTGAAATTTTCATTTGATCAGAAAAATTTGTTCATGTTGATATATTATATCTTCATGATTTATATATATAAAATTAAAATATTTGAAAAATTGTTCATTTTTTATTTCTTTGTAAATTCATTAAATTTATTTATTTTGTTTTTTTATTTATTTTACATTGTAAGAACATCAATAGATAGCTAAAAATGTTAAATTTTAATTATAAAGTTAAATTATAAAATAATATAAATTTATTTCTACTTTTTCCTTTAAATTTTTTGTAAATTTTTTTTTTCTTTTTTTTTTTTTTTTTTTGGATAAATAGAAATAAATGACAGAATTAAATTGTTTAAATACATATTTCATGTTAACCATAAAAATTAATTAAAAGATACTACGTTCATTTTTTTATTCTAAAATAATAAGCTTAATATGGTAGTATTATACTTTCTTAAAGTATTTTTATTGAAAGGCAAATTTCTTTAAAATAAATATATTAAAAAGAGTGGTTATTTTAAATGTGATTTCTACAAATGTTTTTTTTTTTGTATTTATTAAAAATTATTGTGCTTTGATGCTATTTAAATTTTACATAAAATTTTTAAAATGATGTTGAATTTACTTCTTATTTTAAAAAAAATGTAATATATTGAATATAAATTGCATTGAGAAAATGGTTATTTTATTTTATTGTTTTATATTTAATAAATTATATTTATATTAAACTTTGTTTATAACTTTAAAAGATTAAATTATGTTTACATATGTAAAGATTGTTGTATGAAAATAATTTTGTATAATATATATTGTTTTAATAAAAAAAAAATTTAAGCATATATTCTTTAATTTATTTTTGAACTGAATTATAAATAATATAAAATAAAAATAAATAACAAGTATATATTTATGTGAATTCTCAAAAAAAAAAAAAAAAACTAAAATTTTTTAGTTACTGATTTTTTATTTAAAAAAAAAAAAAAAAAAGAAACTAAAAAATGAAAATTAAAAATAAAATAAAAAAGGTTTCATTTAAGGATCCAGAAATATATGAAAATATTGAGAATGATAAACATGAATTTAATGAAAAACCTTACAGCAAAAATAATGATTCCATCTCTTTAACTAATGAAGAATTAAAAATTCTTTTAGAAAATTTCAATCCTATAGATTATGGTATTACAGAAAAATTAAGTGAAAGTGAAAAAAAAATAGTGATTAAAGAAATTTATGAAAAAGAAAATGTAAAATCTCCCACATTAAATCAAAATAAAATAAAGAATAACATTGTAATAAAAGAAAATATAAAAAATGATGAATTAAAAAATACAGAAGTTATAAAAAAAGATAAATTAAAAAAAAAAAAGAATAAAGAGGATTCCTTATCATACTTAGATGGAGATTGTTATTTCCCAAATGATGGTTATGATTATGAGCAACATTTAAAGCCAATAAGTAAAAATTTTATAGAAATAAAAACAAAAAAAGAAACCAATTTTTTTGAGATAAAACCTAATAATGAAGAGGAAAAAGAAGTATATGAAGCCTTTGAAATGGATAATTTAGAAGAACTGAATGACAATTTTGTATATGAAGCACAAAATGTTAATGATATTGAAAAATTAGAAATAGATAAGGAATTAATTTGGGGTAATCAAGATTCATATTTATTTTTAAATAGTATTGAATATTCGAATACTTTAAATAATATCCAAAATGGAGATATAAAATATGAAAATGTTAAAGAAGATAAACTTTATTCATACAATTATTCTAATGATATTATTGATGAAAATGTTGATTATAATAATAATGATCACATTATATTTGATAAAAAATTAAATTCTTTTAAAAATATAAAAGATAATGATATAATCTCTGAAAATGAAAAAGGAAAAAAAAATGAAAAAAATGAAAAAAATTTTGACTCTTTTAAATTAAGTGATTTAATTGAGCATAAGTTAAAAAAAGATGATGATAAAAATAATGAAAAAAAAAAAATAAAAAAAAAAAAAAAAATAAATAATTGTAAAAGTTCAGAAATATTTGTTAATTTAAATGCTGAAGATAAAAATAAAATATTGCAAATTTTAAATTCACAAGAAAATGAAATAATAAATGATGAAGATAATTCTTTTTCAGAATATTCTAAAGAAGAATCAAGCTATGATTGTGAAACTATTTTAACAACAAAAACCAACACAACTAATCATCCATATAAATTAATTATACCTAAACAAATTAAAGCAAAACCAATATTAAATAATAATAATATTAATATTAAGAAAAAAGAAAGTGATAATAAAAATGAATCATTAAAACTTGAACGTTATTTAATCTTAGAAAAAGTAAGGAACTAACATACAAAAATATATAAAGTTTATAAAATGTTACTAAATATGTTTTTATATATATATATATATATTTTTTGTAGTATAGAAGTAATAAATTAAAAATAATATATTGTCTTAATTGTTAACTTTTTTTTTTTTTTTTTTTAGATAAAAACTACAAGGGATAAAAATGAAACACCAGAAGAAAAAAAAGAAAGAAAAAAAGCTGTAAAAGAAGCACAGAGATTAAATAGAAAATTGAAAAAGGAAAATTCTCTACTTATGAAGGTTAGGATTTTATATAAAAAAAATTTTTTTTGTTAACCTTATTATTATTTTTATTTATATATTAATCATTATAACATTAGAATGAACATTATTACTTATTCATTAAAAATAATTCCTTTTTCTTTTTTTTTTTTTTTTTATAGAATGAAAAAAAACTAATGAATAAAAATATTAACCCTTTCGACATAAGAGATAATATAAAATACATTAAGTTATAAAATATTATTTTTTGTTTTTTTTTTAATTAATAAAAAATGATAATTATAATGAATTATGTATGGGAAAAAATAAAAAAAAAAAAATTTAGTTTTTCGAATTTAATGTTTTATTTTTTTTTTTTTTTTTGTTTTTTTACTATTAACATCTATTAAATTTTTATTGAACATATTATATATCTTTTAACATAAATTTGTTAATTTTTATCTTTTTCAATTAATGCATATTTAAAAATTTTAAAAAAAAGAAAAAGTCTATTAAAAATATCAGAATGTTTCAAATAAAATAAATATAAATAAATTTACAAATAAATAAAACAACAAACAAATAAATCAGTTAATAAAAAATTAAGTAAACAACAAAAAAAAAAAAAATAAAATAAAATAAAAAAAAATAAAATAAAAAAAAATAAAATAAATAAATAAATAAATAAATAAATGTATATTCAAGTGTCAAAATTTTAAAAGCTTGAATGGTCACAATATGGTATAATTACATTATTTAGATAATTTTTAATTATATTAAAATATCTATCTTCATGATTTATTATTTCATTATCACAATATTTATTATAATATTCATTACTTTTTAAATATTCCATATATTGATGTTCTTCATATAATTTATGAAGAACAGATAATTTTCCTAAGTTTTCATTTAAATATAAAATGATTGATAATATTAGCTTTCTATCAAGACAAAAAAAATTTTGCGGATTATATAATTCTCCCTCTTTAAAATTTATATATTTACATAGAAAGATATTAAAATAAAATGTATCATCTAAATTTTTATAAATTATACTTTTTTTAATATTAAATTTATTTGTATGTTTGGAAAAAAAAGGAAAGTCATAATAAACTCCTAAATTAGAATTAAAAGCTAATTTAGGCATACACTTATAAAAATTCCTATATAAAATTTGAAACAATAACATGATTTCATCTCTTTTTAATGATTTTCTTCTGTAAATGCAACTTTCTTTTGAATATAATATATTTTTTGAATATTTAAAGCAATGATCTTTTTTGCTATATTTTTTTTTTGTTATTTTATTTTCTATTTCAAAATCGCTGGATTTATCGCCATGAATATCATTGATATCATTGTATGATAATGACAAATAATTTTTCGTTAATCGTATATCTTTTATACAATCTACTAATATTTTGTTAAAAAAAATAGGACAAAAATTTTTATCAAAATTCATTTTAAAATCATTATTTATGTGTTTTTTTTTAAAAAAAATGTTGCATTTTTCAAATTTTATATTCATATTCTCACTTAAATAAACATCTAAATTCCCACTTAAATATATATAAGTATCTTTATTTTTTTTATTCGAATTATGTACTTTTCTTTTTTCAAACACTTCATAATTTTTTTCACATAATTTATCTAATAATATAGATTTGCATCTCTTTTTTTTATTAGTTGTAATTCTTCCCTCCTCTTTTATTTCATCATATTTTCCAATTCCTTCCAAACAATCTGTTTCATGTATAATATACCTCTTTTTTTTATTTAAATTTTGATTTGTTAATTCATCTAAAAAGTATTCATCTTTTCTTGAAAAATAATATTTTCCTTTATCTTTTATTCTGCTTTTACTTTCTTGTATTTCTTCAGCATAGATATTATTTTCTTCATTCTTTTCATATTCATTCTTCTTGTGTTCTCTTTCTTCTTCAGGTTTTTCTTTTCTTTCTATTTTTTGTTTCTTGTTTTCTCTTTGATCTTCTGTTTCCTTCTTTATCTTTTTTCTATTAACTTTAATATTATCCTCTTTTTTTTCTGCTTTCACTAATGAAATAAAACTCTCATCAGAATTAAAATGATCTTTCATTTTTTCATTAATTTTATTTACTTTATTATTCAGTATTATTTTTAAAGGCTTTCTTTCTAAATTTTCAATTTTATTCTGATTTCCTTTTTTTTTATTCTTTGTAAATTTAAAAAATATTCTAAATAATTCATGAATTAAAAAGGTTTTATATTTAATACTTGAAAGTTTACATAAGTTTCTAACAATTTTTCTTATTTTATACATACATACTTTTTTAGAATTATTTACTTTATTTTCTTTTTTAGATAAAATTTTTTTTAATTTTTTTTTATATTTATAAAATTCTTTGATTTCATTTTTTATTAACATTTCTTTTTCATTTTCTAGATTTCCATTTGTCATATTAATACATTTTCCTTTTATGAGTTGTGTTTTACTCATTTTATTTTTATTATTTATATATGAATATAAATTTCTTTTTTCGTTTTTAATTTTAGAGTCTATTCCTTTTATCTCTTCTATCTTCTTATTCACATTTATTTCTCTTTTATTATTTGTATCATAATTATCTTCTATTAAATTATTACATTTGTTATGAAATTCGTTGTAGCTATTATTATTATTACCATTATAATTTTTTTTTTTTTTTTTTTTTGTAATATTTTCAAATTTTCTCACTTTTGTACAACCATTATTTAATAAATCACTTGACCATTTATCTTTACTATAAATCATACATTGTATGTCTTTTAAAAATAAGTTTTCATAATCTTTATCATCTAAATAAAACTTTCTCAAAAATGCTAAATAATTTTCATGCAATTCTTGATAGTTTTTAAAATTTATTTGGGTATATTTATCAAATTCATTATTATTATTATTATTTATTTTTATTATATCATTATGTTCTTTAGGATCATTTTTAATTTCATAAATATTAGAATTTTTAATATATTCATATAATATATTTATCTTGTATTGATGTTTTATTAATTCTTTCATTTTATAATAAAAATACATTTTTTCCTTTTTTATTATTTTATAAGTATTGTTTTTATTTAAAGTGTGTATAAGATGGAAATAAAAACTAATGTCTTCAATATGTATACTTCCTATATTTAAATTATTGTTACTTTTCGAATCAAATAATTTAGAATAAATAGAAAATAAATTTTCATACATTTCTTTATCTCCGCTCACACTTATACACAACAACCCATTACATTTACTAAAAGAATTACAAATTTTTTTTGAAATATATTTAATTAAGCTTTTCTCATTCATGTTATTTGCGTTAATATATTGATCTATTCCATTTGAGTAATTTAAACAATTATGATTTTTTTCATTATGAGAAGATTCTACATTTTTCGTATGTATATAATTATTTACTCTCTCTTTCCCCCCTGTTTTATTTTTGAATGTACATTCTAATTTATTATCATTATTTAAATTTTTTTTTTTTTTTATATTTTTACTACTTAATTCATTTAAATTACCTTTTATTTTATTCTGTAATTCTTGTATTCTATTTCTTATTTTCTCAATATGGAAATTTGTATTTTCTTCATCTATATATTCTTTTTTTTTTTTTTTTTTGGAATTACTATCATAAATACTTTGGTAATAATTATACGAAATTCCATTTATAATATTTGTGTTATCGCATTTATTATTATTATTATTATTATTATTATTATTATTATTATTATTATTATTATTATTATTATTATTATTATTATTATTAATATTAATATTAATATTATGCTTATCTCTATCTTTAATAATAGTAAGGTTGTTAAAAGTACTATTGCTGTTATCATTATTGTCACTAGTGTTATTAATAAATATATTTGCCATATGTAAATCCTCTTTACAATTATTCATATATTTCCTATAATTGAAGTCTTTATATATATTAAATGCATAATTGTTATTGAAGTAATTTGAATAAGCATTCTGTGTTTTATATAGTTCACTATTTAATAACTTATTTGCATAATTAAAAATGTTCTCATTAAAAAGTAATTTATTTCTTAAAAGGATATTATCATATAAAATTTCATTTAAATCACTTTTTACATAATTTATATGAGATTTATTAATCATATTGTTGTAATATATTAAAACTTGTAAAAATTTTTTTTCATCATAATTAAAATTATCCTCTTTTTTATTATTTTCAAATAAATTATTAATGTAAAAATTAGAAACATTATTTACATTTTGGAATTTTTCTTGTGAATTCTTCAAATGTAATAAAGAATGATCTATTTGGCTGTTATTTAGATGGTTCATCTGATTACTGTATGAACATATATTGGAAATTTCTCCATAATTATTCAATAAATTGAAGTTATTTAAGTTATCAATATTATATTTAAAAATATTTTTGTTATTTTTGATTATATTATTATCATAAATGTCAAAAATAGTTTCATCTTTATTAATAAATACTGTATCAAATGGAATATTATTCATTTGCTCCCTTTTGTTAATTTTTTTCTTATTTGTATAATTTTTTTCATTTTGTTCTTTTATTGAATTTGATTCATAAAATGACATATAAGGATGACTAAAAACACTATCAATCAATGAATTAAATATTTTTTTATATTTGACATTATAATCACTAGTATTATATTCTTTATTTCCGGAATCAAAATAGGAAATTTTATTAAATTTTATTTTAAAATTATTTATGTTACTTAATTGTTTGCTTCTATAATTAAAATAATCATTATTTATATTTTTAATATTAATTTTTATGTCTTTTAAAGAATTATTTTCAAGAATATCTTCTGTTATATATTCCCTATTATTTTCAACATTAATTTCAACTTTACTTTTAGAACTATCTTGAATATTATCATTTATTTCAATTAAATTACCATTTTTATATTTAAAGTTGTTAAAATATGAGAGGTTATCGGAAATTTCCTCACTTCCTATAAAATTAGAGTTTTGAAAATTTTTTTGTTCTTTTGAATTTTTGTTATTTTTAATAATACTATCGTTTTTCATTATTTCACTTATACATTTAAGATTAATTACTTCCTCATTATTATTTATATATTCTACAAATTCTTTTGTATTAGGATTGATAGTTTCATTAGAATAGTTAATTCCTTTATACTTTTTTAATAGAATTAAATCATCACCATTATTGCTATAATTAATGTTTTCATTGTTATTATGATATATTTCACTCTTCTTTATATTATCTGAACTTTCTGAATAAAATAGATTTCCTTTCTTAATGATACATTTATAATCGTCAATATATGGTATAACTTTATTGCTATTTCTTTCTGCAATATTTATATTGTTTTTTTCTCTGTTATTATAATTTACATTATCACCAATTATAGTTCTACCTTCTCTTTTTGTATGATATAAATTAGTTATACAATTTTTATCATTAAGATTATCTTCTAATTTATTTAAATTATTCATTTTATTTCGAAATAGTTTTTATCATATATAAATATAACCCAATTATATAATGTTTGCACATTGTGTATTTCTTTATATTTATATAATTCTTTTAATTTTTTATCTGAATCTACATAATTTTCTAAAAATATTCATTATTTTTCATTAATTGCATTCTCTTATTAGTGTAAATTATAAAAAAGCAAAAGATTTTACTTTTTAATCATATCACTTAAAAATTAAATTTTCTTTTTTTAAAATAAATATCTCTAATAAATTTAATTTTTGTAATAATTAAAATGTATTAAAATTAAAATTTTTTTTTTTAACCTTTAAAATAATTTCATTTACACTTTTAATTGTATAAATTATTTTTTTTTTTAATTTTTTTTTATTGAAATTATACATTAATTTTAAAAAAAAATTAATGTCTATAATTTTTATATATTTTTTTTTTTTCTTTTAGGCTAAAAAATATTTTTAATCAAAAAATTTACAATATACTTGAAAAAAAAAAAAAAAAAAAGGAAATTAATAAAATAAAACCCATACTTGTTTCATTGAACTTTTTTTGAGAAAAAATAATTCATATCATAAATATTAAAGCACAATTCATTTATAAGAACAATATAATATATTCAAATTTTAAATAGTATTAATGATAGTTACAAAAAAATTTTTTTTTTTATCATTTTTATAACTTTGAATTATTTTGTAAAAGATTAATTTTATATAATATTTTAAATGTATTATAAAAAAGACTATCAGAAAAACAAAAAAAAAAAAAAATAATAAGAAAACAAAAAAGTTAAAATAAATTTTTTTTGTAGAAAAAAATTTTAACTTTGTTTTAGCAATTTATATATATGTTTATTTTTATTATTTTTTGATATATATACATAATATTATACATAAATTAAAAATGAAATATGATAAGAAAAAGTTTATTAAGATTGGCTGGGTATCCTAAAGCATCCTTTCATGAACAAAATATAAACCCATTTTCAAATGTTCAATGGTTTGATGAAAAAAATGTGAAAATTTATATAGAGATGAAGAAAAATATAATAGTTTTATTTATTTTTTATTTTTTTATTTTTTTTTTTTCTTGTGAATATACTTTATATTCATTATTAATAAAACAAATTTTTTTATTATCTTTTTTTTTGTTATTTTTTTACTAATTATTTAGGAAAAGTTCTCCTTTTTTAAAAAAAAATATGCCAAAAACAGATATATTTGCAGAAGAACATATTTCTAAAAATGCAATAAGTGTTTTTGATAAAGAAAAAGGCAATTGGTTTGTTATTGATGCAACTGATAAAAGTGTTGGAAGTTTAAGTGTATGCATTAGTAGATTGTTACAAGGAAAATATAGAGTTGATTATAATTCTAATAGAGTAAATAGTAGTAGTGTAATAGTTGTAAATGCAATTCATGTAAAATTTTATGGGCATACATGGGATACTAAAATTTATAAATTTCCAAGAAAAAGTCACTCAAAAGGTCATAAAATATTAACTTGTAAAACAGTTTTTGCTAGAAATCCATCTATGATTTTAAATTTAGCAGTTAAAAGAATGCTACCAAATAACAGATTAAGGCAAATATTTTATAGAAAACTTTTTGTTTATCCAGGTGCTTTACATCCACATTGGGGTATACCGCAAGTTATTATTCCAAAAAATAAAATAAACAAAGATAACGAACAAAATTCAATAAAAACATTCACAATTATTTAGAAAAAAAAAAAAAAAAAAAAAAAAAAAAA
>NW_021628228.1:1050178-1080173 GCF_900005855.1 Plasmodium gallinaceum | reverse complement strand
TTAAAAAAAAAAAAAAAAAAAAAAAAAAAAAAATAAAAAATATTTAAAAAAAAAAAAAAAAAAAAAAAAAAAAAAAATTGTAAAACTAATACATAATTTTATTTTTTATTTATTATTTTTTTTTTTTTTTTATTTTTTTTTTTTTTTCTCATATATATTCTGTTTACTAAATAAAAGTTTAAATTTTTTAAAGAGTTTACTTAGTTAAACATTCACAATTTATATTTTTAGAAATAAGTAAAATTGTTATAATTATTAATACTATTATTATTATTATTATTACTCTTTCATTTTATTTGATATACAAAAAAATATAAATTTTATATAATAAATTAATTTTCATTTTAAAATAATTAATAGTAGTATTCTTTTTATCCTATTCTCTACTATATTCTTATTTTACTATTTTATTTTATATCTATTATATGTAGGCACATTTTTTTTCTATAGTTTCTATTCATTTTTTTTTTTTTTTTCCATTTTTACTATTATATATAAAAAAATAAAATTATATATTATATATTAGCATGTGTTTTTCTATACATTTTATTTTAATATATGTTTATTAATAGATTTTTAGTTGCTTTTTGTAATAAATGACTATAAACAAAAAGATCTCTTAAAACTCAATTTTTCACATTTCTAATTTGTTTATACATAAAAAATTATATTTTAAAAAATTACTTTTAATAAATTTAACCATTTGATTATATTTTTTAATTTTTTTAATAATTTAAATTAAGAAATCCCTTATGAAATTTTTTCTACAAGTTATTTTCCTTAATAAATTCGTAGAATTATATATTTAAATGTTATAGAACTAGTTAATTTTAAATTTAAATAATTATATTTCTATATTTTTGTTTGCATTTAATAAAAAAAGGAAAATAATTTTCATTAATATATTATTTAAAAATTTTCTTTTCTTACACAAAAAGAAAAGGAAATTTTTTTTTTTTTTTTGTTAAATATATATATATATACATATATATATATTTATATATATATATATATTTTTTTTTTTTTTTTTTTTTTTTTTTTTTGCACATTTTCTATTTTAAATATTTTTGTTATGAAATGAAAAAGTTTTAATATGTATAACAAAAAAAAAAAAATAAATTGATTAAATAGAAAAAAAAAAAAAAAAAGAAAGAAAAATATTTTATTCTTAATACACATAGATTATTCATATCTATAAAATGTTTTGAAAGAAATATATAATTATATATGCATAAATATTTATTTTTAAAAAATTTTAACTCATCTAATAAAATCATTTATACTACTATATAATTAAAATATATAAATTTTGTACTTTATTTTTTTTATTATCAATATATTTGTACAATTATAATTGTAAATATTTATCATCCGCTCTATATATTTATATTATTGATAAATTAATAAAATATAAAAATATTATTATTAAAATGATATAAATACATGTTATATATATATATATTTATTATAAATATTAAATCTTGCATATATACTAAAAAATTATTGTATCATCTTACTGTTATTTTAATTTATCTAAATAATATTATATTTCATGGAGGAAATATTTCATATTTTGATTAAACTTAGAAAATTATATATATATAAACACAAAATAGTTTTATTTCATTTTTTTTAAATAATAATATATATATATATATTTATTTATATATATATTTATATGAAAAAATAATAATATATTTTATGTGGAGTGAATAATATTTTTTTTTAATTTTTTAAGTTTCATATAAATATATATGTATATATCTATTTTATTTATATTAAAAGAAAAAAAAAAAAAAAAAAATAGTATATATAATAATACTATTTTTAAAAAAAAAAAATAAAAAAAAAAAAAAAATATAATTTGAAACATATAACTTGTTTTTAGGAAAAAAAAAAATAATACACATTTTTATCGGATAATTAACTTTAAATGTATTTTTACTTTTTATATATATTGACATATTTTACTTAATTATTTTATATACTTTATTAATTTAATTATTTATTTTATTATTTTTATCTAAATATAATTGTTTAAATATTAAGAAAACATATGAAAAATTATTATATATAACATGCAAATTTTTTTTTTTGAAAATATTTGAAAAAAGAAATTTGATACGTGAGTAATTTTTGATAAAGTTATATAAATTGCAATTTTATTATTTTACTTTTTTTTTTTTTTTTTTTTTTTTTTTTTGGATATAATATGGCTTTAAAAAGCATAAATATAAATGGTAATTTTGATTGGTGTCCTTTTGAAGAATATAAAAATTATTTGATATGTTTTAATTCTCATAATTTGTTATATTCTAATAATAATAATATAAATAATTATATATATTTATTAGATATTAATTTAAACAATGACTCTAGAAATATAGAAATAGTAAACAAATTAAATTTTGAGGATGCATTAAAAAATGAAAGTGATGGAAGTAGTAATATTAGTGAATATGTTACTTGTTTTGAATGGATAAATAGTAATAATTTTGTAGAAACTGAAAATGAAGATGAATTAAATAAAGGAATCATAGTAGGTGGATTAACAAATGGAGACATTGTTTTATTAAATCCACAAAATTTATTTGAAAAAAATTTAGATTATGAAAATTTTATCATAAATAAAGTAAATGTTCATGATAATTCTATTAACTGTTTAGAATTTAATAGACATAAAAATCATCTTATTGCTACAGGTGGAAATGATGGACAATTATTTATAACCGACATTGAAAATATATATTCACCTACTTCATATGATCCTTATTTAGATAAAAATAATTTACAGAAAATCAATTGTTTAAATTGGAATAGAAAAGTTTCTCATATTTTAGCTACTTCATCTAATAATGGTAACACAGTTATATGGGACTTAAAAATAAAAAAATCAGCAGTGAGTTTTCGAGATCCTCATAGTAGAACTAAAACTTCTTCTTTATGCTGGTTAGCTAATCAACCAACTCAAATTTTAGTTTCGTATGATGATGATAGAAACCCTTGTTTACAACTATGGGATTTACGTAATTCAAATTATCCTATTAAAGAAATAATTGGACATTCTAAAGGAATTAATAATATTTGTTTTAGTAATATAGATACTAATTTATTATTATCATCAGGTAAGGATATTACAAAATGTTGGTATTTAAATAATAATAATTTTGATATTTTCAATGAAATTAACAATTCTGCTAATAATATATATTCTAAATGGTCTCCATTTATTCCTGATATTTTTGCTTCTTCTACTAATATGGATACAATACAGATAAACTCGATAAACAACGGAAATAAAATGACAACTAAATATATTCCTAATTTTTATATAAAAGATTCTGGTATATGTTTTGGCTTTGGAGGAAAAATATGTTGTTTTAATAATAGCTCCATTTCATCTTCTTCTACTTCTCTTCATACTTCTGCAATTCAGAATGTACACAAAAATATTAATAATAATGAAGATAATGAAATAAACAAAATGAAAAATAAAAAATTAGAAAATAAGTTTTTAATTAAGTGTCATATCTATCCAACAGAAATGGAGCTTATATCAGAAGCAGACAATTTTGAGAAATATATCACAAATGGAAATTACAAAGAATTTTGTGAAAGTAAAATAATGAAAAGTGATGATGATCATGAAAAATTAACCTGGAAGATTTTGCAATTGTTATATACTTCTCAAAAATCAGAAATAGTTAAAGAATTAGGATATGATATCAGTAATATAATTCAAAAAATTATGTACAATATAGGAAAACAACCAGGTTTTATTTTTAAAAATATTTTAGATAAAGATATTTCTATCAATGATATATCTAATAATTTGGATGAAAATAATGATAGAGATTACAATAACATCACATGTACATCTAATTTAATGAACGATAATAATCTTTCTTCTTCTAATATGGGAGATAATATTCAAAAAATGAATGGGTCATTTGATGTGGATCCAGAAAAATTTTTTAGAGAATTAGGAGAAAAAACGGAACATGAAAAATCAAAAGAAAAGTTAAGTATTCAAAATAATTCAGAAAATGAAGATGATTATAACAGCAATTCAAGAGATGATAATTTAGATAATAAAAAAACATATAGTGATTGGAACACTGGAATTGAATCTATTATAAAAGAATGTGTATTAGTAGGAAATATTGAAACAGCTGTAGAACTATGTTTACACAAAGATAGGATGGCAGATGCTTTGTTATTAGCATCCTTTGGTGGAGAACAGTTATGGCATAAAACGAAAACTATTTATATTAATAAACAAAATGATAATTTTCTAAGAAATATTAATTATATTTTAGATAATAAATTAGATCTTTTAGTTAATAATATTGATTTATCTTCTTGGGGAGAAGCTTTATCCATCTTATGCACATATGCCATAAATAACCCCAACTTTAACAACTTATGTGAAACATTGGCTAAAAGATTGCAAAATGAAAAATTTGATATTAGAGCTGCATCTATTTGTTATTTATGTGCATGTAATTTTTCAGAAACTGTAGAAATATGGAATAATATGCCTTCAAAAAAAGCTTCATTATTAAATGTATTACAAGATTTAGTAGAAAAAATGACTGTGTTAAAAATGGTAATAAAATATGATCAATTTAATCCTATAATGAATCAAAAGATTAACCAGTATGCTGAATTATTAGCTAATTCAGGAAGACTAAAAGCAGCAATGACTTTTTTATGTTTAATTCAAGATGATCAAAGTTTAGAAAGTCTAATATTAAGAGATAGAATATTTAATAGTGCCAATCATATATTAGGTCAGCAAATTGAGCCACCTATTTTGCCATTTCAAGTAGTAGATATCAAACCATCTCCTACAATTCATCAAAATCTTTTATATAATCAAGGTCAGCAACTTAATCAAAATCAACAATTTAATCAAAGTTTTCAATATAATCAATCACAGCAATATAAACAAAATTTATCAAATAATCCTAATCAACCAAAATTGTATAATCAGCAAAATTTACAAAGATTACCACCACCAATTTCAGTATCACAAATATCTTCAACCCATATAAATCAAAACCAATTAGTATCCAATAACTATAATTCACAAGTCATAAATAATACAGTTAATAGATCTTCATTTTTAAATACAACAAATCAACAATTTTCATCAAATGTAAATACTATACAATCTCCTACGAATATTCCTTCCTATATGCCTCCAAATATCCCATCTAATACATCTCCAGTTAATACTCCCCCATTTTCACCACCATCTAAATTCTCAAATTTTAATACAACTCAGAAAATACAAGATCAAGAAAAACAACAATCATCTATGTTCAATCAATCTTATACAAATATAAACAAATCGTTACAAAATAATATGCCTTCTTCTAACGTTGCTCCTTCTGTAGCACCTGTAGTTCCACCATCCAACACATTAAACCAAATAAATAATCGACCTAGTTTTTCACGTTTTCAAAATATAACTGCACCACCAAGAAATAATAATCCCCCCACTTCATCTTCTGCAAATTTAGTACAACCAAATATAAATCAGCCACAAGAAAATCAATATAGTAAAAGAGAATGTTTTGATCAGCAAATATTCGATCCAAATAACATATCGTCTATTCCTCCTAATAATAATATGCAAACTAAAGTTTTTCAAAATTCCTTTCAAGATAATACAAATAAAGTAAATTTTCAATTGAATTCAAATACTTCATCTTTATCTGGTAAATAAGAAAAAAAAAAAAAAAAAAAAAAAAAAAATGAAATCATATATTTTTTATATTGTATATATATATGTATTTTTTTTTAAAGGGATTAATATAACCTCTCCAATAGCAGGTGCTTTAACAGTAACCCCAGGGATGCCTATTCCATGGCCAATACCTACAACAACTCAACAAGTATTCCCAAAAAAAATTTTTTTTTACTTTATATATAAAATATTTACTTTATTAATTTTATTCAACTTTTTTTTTTTTTTTTTTTTTATCCTTTAGCTTGGATCAACGACCCAATCAACTGCAAACGAAAATAAAAAAATTCAAACAGCAACTAAAGAGCAAAATGGAGTATTAATGAATAAAAATAATATTGATTCTATTAAAAAATCTATTAATAATTTGTTAAATATATATATATCTCAAGAACCTGTAAAAAAGAAGGCAGAAGATGTTTCAGCAAAAGTGTTTGATCTTTTTGAAAAATTGGATAATGGTTCATTTAATGAACAGATAAATGATAATATAATAAATTTATGTAATTTCATAAATGCAAATGATTTTAAGACAACTAATAAAATAATAGTAGATCTTAGTAGAAATCTATGGGATAGTAGTAATAAATCATGGTAATATAAATTATATTAAAATTTTTTTTATTGCAATAAAATAAATAATACACTATTATTATTTTTTATTATTTT
Organism: Plasmodium gallinaceum; assembly: GCF_900005855.1. Lineage (NCBI taxonomy): Eukaryota > Apicomplexa > Aconoidasida > Haemosporida > Plasmodiidae > Plasmodium > Plasmodium gallinaceum. Next base: position 1,073,749 of record NW_021628228.1, on the reverse strand, counting down.
ATTTTTAGGATTATGGGATTAAAACGTATTATACCAAAATGTTGACATAAAAGACATATTTCTCTTTTCATATTTATATATATATAAGTAAATATCTTATTACTTTTATTATTTTTTCATTCTTTTTTTTTTTTTTTTTTTTTGATTTTTTTAAAAAATTATTTATATTTAAAAATAAAAAGAAAAAAATTTTAATTTTTTGTTCAAAGAACTACGCATTAATATATTATTTTTGTTATTTTATTACATAAATCTTTTTAGAAAGTTTGAAAAGTTAATAAAAAAAAAATTCATTATAAGAAATATTAATATATATTATTAATTTATTATATATATATATATTTTTTTTTTTTGTTTATTAAATAAAAAAAGAAAAAAGTTCATTGCATATAATAATAATATATATCCATTGAAAAAAAAAAGTATTTATTTTAAATGTAAAAAAAAAAGAAAAAAAATAATATATAACATAATAAAATATAAAATAATGAAATAAATGATAAAATAAAAAAATACATTTTTATAAAATCATAAAAATAAATAAAATTAAAATACTGCGAATTTTTTATTGTGATGTATTGTTTATGTAGCTAAACAAATAAATAATTTCCTTTTTTTTAAAAATATATGAAATAAGTAAAATTAATTTGAATATAAACTTCAAAAAAACGTATCCTTAGTGATTTTTCTTATTTTTTAAAAGGTGTCATCATAATCTGGGTTTTTGTCTCGTGGTTTAGGGCCACCTGCTGGTTTAGCTAAAATAATTTGATCAATTTTTAAAATAGTTTGAACAGCATCAACTGCTAAATCAATTGCGTATTTTTTACATTTAAAATTATCATAAATATCATTTTCTTTAGCTGATGTAGTATGTGAATCTTTATTAATATTTATGCAAGCTTCAGTATTGCCTTTATTATGTTCGTTAATAAGTTCATTTAATACATCAGTACTATTGTACCCACAATTTGTTGCTAATATTTTTGGTATTATTTGAAAGGATTCTGCAAAAATCTTTACGCTATAATTATCAACACCTTTTAATTGAGATGCATATTTTTTTAATCTTTCACAGAGTTGTATTTCTACACAACCACCACCATATAAAAATGAATTATTTTTTATGGCATTTTTGATTGAATTAATACCATCATGTAAACATCTTTCTACTTCATCAAGTAAATTATAAGTTGCTCCTCTTAATATAATTGTGCCTACTTTTTTATTTTTAGAGTTAATTATGGTAACTTTTTTTGATGCAATTTCTGAAACATATATGGATGACACTTTACCAATTTCTTCTGGTTTTGGTACAGTTAATCGAACTAAGGAAGAAACATTTAATAATTTACATATTCTTAATGTTTCAAATTTTGATGTTATTTTTAATGTCATTATATCATATGTATCACAGAAATGTTGAGCTATATCAGAAATAGCACCATTCACAATTATAACATCAACACCTTCTTTTTTTATATTTTTTATAATATTCTCCATTTGTTGTTCTTCTCCTTTAGTAAAATTTAATAATTCTTCCGCGTTGTGTAATAAAACTGTTCCTTTTGTTTCAGTAGTTGCTGCTTCTAAACCACAATTGAGAACTATCACATTAGCATTCTCTTTTTTTTTTATTATTCCATTTGTTTCTTTTGGTATTACCATACCCATCAAAAATTGAGAATCTATCAAATTTCCTCCATTTAATTTAGATATTCTAATATTATCAACATCAAATTTTTCAATTTTTTCAGGCATCAATGTTGATATGCATTTTGATAACAGACTAATTACATATTCATAATTATTTGATAAATGTTTAGTAATCATAACTGACTTCACAACTTTTTCAATTTCTTTCTCATCATAAAAATTCTCTAATTTCCATACAATGAGTTCTGGAAAAAATCTTTCTATTTCATTATATCCCAATAAAAAACCATTTAATATATCATTGATATTAAAACCTTGTTGAATTAAAAAACTAGCTTTATCTAACATTTCTGTTGTTAATGTAAAAACGTAATTTGTGAAATCACCATATTCATAATTCATCGTTTCTGATAATTTCTTTAAAATATTTACAACTGGATGATTTATCTCCAAATCTTTCAATATCGTTATACAATCACTTGACACAATCTTTTTATTGATATGATTTATTATTAATTTGTTCATACATCTAGGACCAAGTGATGTTTGAATAATACTACTAATTTCTTTACATGCTTCAATATTTTTTAAAATAGTATCCTCGTTATTTTTTACAATCCTATATCCATCTTTTAAAATTGAGCTTAATCCTAACTTATTAGAAAACTGAAAAAAAAAAAAAATATATATATATATATATATAGAAAGATAGATAGATATAGATACATAATTAGTATTAATATATTTAAACAAAATATTCTTAGATATATTATAATAGTATTAAATATATAATATTACTCTATAAAACTATTATATAAATATGCATGCCCTTATCAAAATATTAATAAACGTATATATACAAAAAATAAATTCACATTTAAAAAAGAAAAAAATACTAAAATACCTATATCTATATAATATATATCTATATAATATATATATATATATATGAAAACAAAAAAATATCAAATATCAAGAAAATTGAAAATTTTTTATTTCTATATTTATTCTCACCATTGTTGGTAATTAATTAACAAATGAATAAAATAAATTGATTTTTTATATAATTATAAAAAATTTCCAATTTTTTTATTTAAAGAAAATCTTATGTTACACAGATATTTTTTTCAATATTTTTATAAAAATACATATATATAATAAATAAAAAATGTATTTCCTTTTTCCTTTTATTTTATTTTTATATTATTATGAAAATATATAAATTTTTAATTTGTAATTTTTTTTAATTTGCATAAAAATAATTTTCTTTTTTTTTTTTTTTTTTTTTTTTTAATAGTGCTTCATACTTAAATTTTTTAAAATAGTAAAAAAAAAATTTAATCTTTCTACATTTTTTTTTTAAGTTGTAATTTTGAATTGTAATATAAAAAACTTATTAAATAGTGAATATAAAAATTAAATTTTTTTTTTTTTTTTTTTTTTTTTAATAAATGCTTGTAAATGGCAAAAAAAGATTTTTTCTTTTTATAAGAAAACTTTATATATTTCTTTTTTCATAAATATTCATATATATATATATATATTTATATATATTTATATATACCAATTTAATTTTTTTTTAAACATTGTAGATATACTATGAATACTTCAAGTATATTATAAATTAAACTTTTAAACAATTTCTTGTTATTTTTTTTTTTTTTTTTTTTTTTTTTTTGAACTTAATAAAATGAGTGAAGATAGAGAAAAATTAAATTTTGAGAGAGAGAAAAAAATAAGTAGCTTATCAAAAATATACCATAGAAAATTAGAAACATTACTTATTTATATAAATATTCCTAAAAAAAAGAAAAATAAACTTTATTTTGATGATTTTTTTAATATAGAGGAAATATGTTCCTATATAAATACAATAAATAATGATGAAGAAAAGCATGAAAAGGACTACTTAGATGATAACAAAAATAGAAAGAGTAACGATAATTGTAATGAAAATATTAAGATAAACGGAGTTATTAAACCTTGTGAAGATAGTTATACTAGTAGAAATATTAATATAAACACAGAAAATGAAATAAAGACAGATAAAAATATCTTTATAAAAAATTTGTTAATATTTTTAAATAATTTAATTATTTTATATTTTTCAAAGAGTGATTTAATAGATGTTTGTATAAATAGAAGGAGTTATAATAAATGTGGTTTTTATGCTTGTGATAATACTTTTCTTAATAATATAAATAAAAGTAAATATAAAATTGATGCAAAAAATAAGAATATATATTTAAGAGAATACTATGATTTATTTTGCTCTACTAATTGTATGAATTTTAATTTACACTTATTAAAAGAAATAATAAATAAAACAAAAAATTCTACAGAAAATTTAGATTGTAAAAAAAAATGTCAGCTTATTCACATAATGTTTTTAACATTTTTTCCTTTTTTTAAATTTTACGATATAAAATTTTTATTTAATAATATTGATAAAGTAAATATTCAAAATAACAAAATATATATTCAAAACGAAGAATTACAAAAAAATAAATTAATTATGTTAAAAATAGAAAATAAAACAGATAAAGAAGATAATCGTCTAAAATCAGATGTGCTCAAAAAATCATCTGTAGGTCATATTTCATTTGTAGTAAGAGAAAATATTGACAGTATTGAAGATGAAAACAACAATAACATAAAAGAAATTATACAAGATAATAAAAATAGTTTAAAAGAAATTACACAAGATAATAAAAATAGTTTAAAAGAAATTATACAAGAAGATAATATTACGGAAAATTTTGAAAATGATGAAATAAAAAAATATGATAAATCAATTGAAGAGATAAAGGAAGATGATAAAATGCTATTAATGGATAAAAAAAATAAAATAAAAATAATTAATGAAAAAAAATCTAAAAAAGTCAGTTTCAATGAAGATATCAAATTTTTCAAATATTATAAAGATGAATGCATTGGTGAATATTATGTCGATGAAATATCTATTAACAAAAAGAATAGCAAAAAGGAGGTTGAAAAAAATGAAAAATTTAGTAATTTTAATATAAAAGAATTAGAAGAAACTTCTAACATTTTAAGTGAAACCTTTTTTAAATCTAAAGAAGGTATATATAATTTTGAAAATCAGTCTTGTAATAAGTTAACAGAAGTTGATGATTCTTTGTATAAATTTAAAAGTAGCTCTGATATAGAAAACGAAAGGAAAAATGAATATTTTAATAAAAAATTAATTGAAGTTTTGGATAATAAAAATAATTCATATATAAATAAAAATTCAATTGACAAAAAGGATAATGTAATAAATAAAAATATTAATGATTGTATAACCGATAAAATTCATCAAATAGAAAATGAAAATACAAATGAAGATTTAACTGAAAATATAAATGAGGAAAATTATGGAGAAAAAAAAATTTTTTTAAATAAAACAGAAAATACTGAAACAAATATGAAAAAGGAAGATTCACATAATGATATGAATGAAAAGCATGAAGAAGTAAAAAATTTTGTATTCCTTAAAAAAAAATATTCATTCGATGATATAATGAAATCATCAATTTTTGATACAACAAAAGTTATAGGCTTTGATTATGAAAAGCAAGATTTAATAAATTGTGCATCAGTAAAAATGAATGAAATTAATTTAAAATACTCTAAAGAGAGGAATGAAAAAAAAATTATATTATTAAATTCAACAAATGAAAATAAAAATAATGATAAAATACTTTCACATAATTCATATACTTATAATGAAAATTGTAAAAGCATTTTTAAAAGTGAAATTGATAACCAAAATTTAAAGGATGATCAAAATCATAATAAAATTTTTCTAGAAAATTCAAAAATGTATGAATATTTTAATGAAAATAAAAAAGATTATGATGAGAAAATCATTGAATATAATGAACAAGATGAATTTAATAAAAAGAAAGATAATGAAATTAATGAAAAAAATTATCATGATGTAAATGAAAAAGTTTATGATGAAGTAGAAGAGAAAGGCAGTGATAAAATGAATGGTCAAAAAAGCTATGAAATGAACGAAAAAAACATTAATGAAATTAAGGAAAAAAATATGAATGAAATTAAGGAAAAAAATACGAATGAAATTAAGGAAAAAAATATGAATGAAATTAAGGAAAAAAATATGAATGAAACGAACAAGCAAAATAAAAATGAAACGAACAATCAAAATAAAGATGAAACGAACGAACAAAATGAAGATAAAGTGAATGAAACCGATGAAGATTTTGATGAAATAAATCTGCAGGATTTATTATTGGAAAAAAAAAAAAAAATTAGAGGAGAATATATGAAGAATTTTAAAAAAGATATTGCAGTAAACTTTGATTCTTGTTCAGATAATGATAATGATGATGAAAAAAAAAAGTTGAAAATAAATTATAGTAAATATTTATATACCACAAATAAAGATAATGTTTATGAAGACCTATCTCTATATGTGGTTTTATGGGATATATTTACCAATAATATTTCAAAGTATACTGTTCACTTTTTTACAAAAAATGAATTTATTATTCCTAAATCAATAAATGAAGTGGAAAAAGAAAGAAAAAATGAATTTTTATACAACATTTCTCAATATATTCCTGCATATATCAATTCTATTTCGTCCATTATTTTAAATATTTGCAGAACCTTTTTATTTCATAGACCACTTTTACCTTTTAAAAAAATAATTTATAAATCAATCATTTGCATTATTGCAATTGCAGTTAAAAGACATAAATTAGAATTAATTCCTACATGTGAATTAAATAATATAAAAAAAGCAGAAGATTATTTAACTTCCAAAAATAAAATTGAACAGGAAGAATTAAACGACTTATCTATGCTTTTTTTTCAAAATAATTTCTATTAAAAAAGAAAAAAAACTTAATAATATTATATATAGAAATGCATATTTGCATTCTTATTTATGTTTGATTATAAAATTTAAATTTTAAGTTTTTTTTTTAAATAGTTTTATATAAACCACAGTAAAATTGTGTTTGCCTACATTAATAGAATACATTTTTTTTTTTTTTAATAATTCTTTAAGAAAAAATAGATTCTTATATGAATTTATACATAATTTTTTTTTTATCTTTTAATCTCTCATTTTTTTTTGAAATTATATTTATGTCTTTATTTTAAATTTAGAAGAAAAACATATATATATATATATATATATATATAAAGTTATATGATTATATTTTTAATAGTTTTATTCCATAAAGAATTCTTTTAATGAATCAATAAAAAATTGATACATAAATTAAGTATTTAACTACTTTATTTTTAACAGTATTGTTTTTATGTCTTTTTAGTAATTTCATTAAAGCATTTCATTTAATAAAATATGTTTTCATAATTTTACATTTTAAAATTTATATATTATTCTTTTTATATTAACTGAATTTTTTTTTTTTTTTTTTTGCATACAATTTAAAACAATTTTTTATAATAAATATCTTTTATTAAATATGTTTATTGTCAAAGGATAAGATAATTTGTTTAATAAAATAAATTTAAAAAAAAAAAAAAATGATTACATATTAATTAAATATTAATAGATTAATTAAATCTAAAGAAATTTAAGTGAAAGTAAATGAACATAAATCACCATGGGATAATTTAGAGCTAAATTATGAAAATGAAATAATTATAAATTGAAATATTATTTTAAGAAAAAAAATAAAAATTATTTTATTTATATACATTTTTTTTTTTGTACACCAATAAAATGCATCCAATAGTTTACTATAAATAATAAAAGAAGTTTATTTATAGGAATAACACTATGATATATTTTTCCTTCAATTAATAGAACAAAAGAAACAAAATTATTAAGTAGATAATCAAATGAGTAATTTTTTTCCAGTTCATTATTATTTTTATTTTCGTCAGCTGTTAATTTTTTTAAAGTAGATAAATTATTTTTATCTTCTAATATTATCGAATTACATTTTTCATTATTTCCATTATTTTTCAGATAAAAATCATTAAATAATAAGAAATCATCATTTTTATTTTTGATAAAATTGGATAAATTTTTTATTTTTTTATAGGGCAAATTATATTCAAATAAATTAACAAATTTCTGTACAGGCAATATATCATCATTCCAATTTTCAAAAAAGATGCTGACCTTTTCAGAAATTTTGAGTCCTTCAGAATATTTTTTAAAAATGTTTTTATTATTAATTAATTCATGAGGTATAGGGCAATGAACATCTTCATAACTACTTTTATTTAAATAAAAATTATTTGATATTTTATTTTTTTGACATTCAATAGTATCTATATAATTCCACATTCTTACATCTGCACAATTAGTCTCATCTGACTTAAGCATTAATAAAGTACTAACATAATTTATATTCTCATTTTCCCCCTTTTTTTGTGAATTACTTAATAGATTAAATAAATTAGGCTTTTCTATGTCTTTTTGTTCATCTACCTGAGTGTAGAAAGAATCCTTATTTTCTTTATAAAATACAGGTATTAAATTAAACGCAAAAATAGTATATCCATCTTTTAATTCACTTTTTGTAAAAATATGAGCCGATATAACATTAAAGGGATCATACTCAAAAAATTTTGAGTGGAAATGCATGATAATCATTTTATTTTCATATATGCAATTATCATACAATAACTTTTTATATAAAATTGGTATTCTACTTTGTTGAATTCCTTTTTCTAAATTTAATTGAGAAACAAAATTTAAATTATTCACATCAATTTTATTTTTGTTTTTTCTAAATGAATGATCAATAAATTCATCCTGATAACATTTAAGAAAATTATAAAAATTTAATTCACTGATATTTTGAAGTTTATAATTATTACCTACTGCAATTTTTGGATTTCTCTTATTCTCACAATAAATATCTCTATAATTCTTGTAAATACTATTGTACAATTTTATAAGCTCTTTGTTTGTGTATATATTATTATTTATGCTAATGTTATAGTTTTTACTTCTCCTATTTTTATTTTTTAGGTAATAACCAAAGTCAGTTATTTCAATAACATGCAATGACAAAAATTTTAACTTTTCAGTTAATTCTAAGCCTGGGCGCAATAACTTTATAAGTATCATTTCTTTATTGATAAAAAAAGATAAATGATATATTCCTTTTTCAAGCTGTGGAAAAAAACAACTTAATATATTTTTATAAATACTACAAGGTATTATATAAGATTCCTTTCCATTTATTTGGATTTCTATTCTTCCTTCTGGTATACTTTTATTTGCTAGAACCATATTTACTTTTTCTTCACAATTTTCATATATAACGGATGTGTAATTTTCAATTATCAAATAATTTTTACCGTTAAAAAAAATAGAATTTTTATTGTAGTTAAAAGAATTATCTTCCTCATCAATAATTATTTTCTTATAATTTGTAGAATAACTATTACTGTTACATAAATCTATTTTATCAGAATTAACGTATTTTAAATTATCAAATTTTTTTGAATCGTCATCTTCATTGTTATTTTTTTTAATTAATTCATCATCTAAAACTTTTAAGTTGCTATTATTTTCAAAAATTTTTTTTATCCTATTCCTTAACACATACTTAAATTCTGTGTTTTTCATAATAAAAAAAATAATAAAATAAACAAAAAAGAAAAAAAGTTATGTATCATATTACAAAAATGAATAAAAAAGAAAAAAAAACAAATTAATATAAAGGATAAGATATTTCATATAAATAAAATAAAAGGTTAACACAAAAAAAAAAAAAAAAATTAGACAAATATATATTTATATATATTTAGAGTGTTAACAAATAAATGTTTAAAAACATTCTATAAATACGAAAAAAAAAAAAAAAAGAGGTATTTAGTATTCTTAAAATGCTTTATATAAATACACAGTTTAATTTAATAATAAAGGAAAATTTTAAAAAAAATTTCAAAAATGTAAAAACATATTCAAAAAAAAATTATATTTTAGAAACATGTTTAAAAAATAAAAGGAAAAATAACTTTTTTCAAAGATTAAGAATTGAAGAGGCCTAATTTTAGTAAGAGAAAATAAACATACATACAAATAACAAAAGAATATAACATAGTAAATTTATGTAAAATAATTTGTAAACAAAAATTAAAAATGTAAATATAAGGTAAAGATATTATAAATCTTACAAACCAAAATATATTCAAAAATATATAGTGTTTAAAAAATATTTCTGCATAGATAAAATAAGCTCATTTATTAAATACAGTATATCTTAAATATAATACAAAAAAAAAAAAAAAAAAAAAAAAAAAAAACACTAAAAAAAAGAAAAACAATATATTTTGTATTTTAACAACTGTATCTACATATATAGTATAACTAAATTCATTTAATTTTTTTTTTTTTTTTAAAGCACCATATTGCAGGTATAAAAAGTTACATTTATAACTTATTTCATTGTATCTCTAAATTTGCATATTAAAAAATATTTTCTCTTTTAATTTATTAAAATAAGTAATAAAATAATGAAAAGATAAAAATAAAAAAAAGATGTTTAAAAATGTTAATTTTATTAAGTATAACTATTGTATTTTTTTTTTTTTTTTTTACACCTTTCAAAAAAAAAAAAAAAAACTATATAAAAAAAGATAAATTTTTGTATTTATATTTAATGAATAATATATACAGATATACTTACTAAATTATATTTATATGCAAAATGTATATGTAATATATAAAGAAATTAATTTTTAAAAAAAAGATAAGTGATATAGTGAAATAAATTAATAAAGATCCATTATGTATATATATGAAAATGAGTATTTTTAATATAAAAAAATGTATTCTTTTAATTAATCTTTTAAAAAATAGTGAAATTTCTTATAAAAAAAAACAAGACTTTACAGTAATACTGAATTATAGGATTTACAACTTTTATTTTACATTTATAAACTTAAAAATATTTATTTTTATTAAGACAACGTTTCCTTCAATATTAAATTCAGTTTCTATTATTATAAATAAAAATAATATATATATATATATATATATATAACCCTTCTTTAAATTTACTATTTATGTGCTATATTTGAAAATCATAAAAGTCTTAAAAAAAAAACATAATAATATAATTATAATAAATTTAACAAAAAATTAATTTTTTTTTTTTTTTTTTTTTATATGTTATTTTATTTCATTTCTTCTTTTAATGTTTTGTGTAATCTATCAGATATTTCTGGTAACATAGGTTCATGTTTATCAAAACATTTTACTACACAACACTCCATTTCTTTTTCTATAGTAGGTCCGTCTATGCTTGCATTACTTTTAGCATAATTAGGAGAATACTTATAAAAGCATGACTAAAAAGAAAAAAAAAAAAAAAAAAAAAAAAACGTACATAAATATATGTATATATATTAAATATTTATATATATTTATATATTTATTTTCCTTACTTGCTGACATGATTGTAAATTATTTTGTAAATTTTGCATTTCATTCTGAACAACCTGAACAAAATGCTCTGTTCCCTTTTGACAGTTATTAACACATTTCCCAATTGATTCAAAGTCAGTATTATATGTATCAAAACAATTAACACAACAAACAAAAGATTTTTTTTGAAATGGTAAACTTTCTGTACTTATAGTATTTAATATATGATCTATTTTTGACTGAAATTCATTTGTTCTTTTCGTTAAATTAGTGATCATATGGTTTGTAGATGGGCTACTTAAAAATGACATTTTTTTTTACTTATTAATTTATTATTTTGCTAAATTTTGTCCTTTATTTTTAATTTCTATAATATTTTAATTCACTTTTTTCTTTTCTTTTTTTAAGTTTTATATAATTTATAAGAAAATCAAAGAAAAAAACCACGTTTAGCTAAATAGATATTAAAAAAAAAAAAAATGGTTTATAAAATATTCTGAATAAAATAAAAATGCATAGTGATATATAATAGAAAAAAAATATATATATATATATTAAAAAAAAATGAATAAAAAAAAAAAAAAAATTTGCTATTTATAAGGAGAAAATAATAATTTTATTAAAAATTATATATAACAAAATTATAAAATTAATAAAAAAAATTATTATTATTATTATAATTTTAAAAAAATAAAAAAGCTTTAAAATTTAGTATTAAACGCTAGAAACATAACAAATTGTCGTTTTTATAACAAAGTTATTAACAAAAATTAAAAATAAAATAAACAAAATATAAAAATATCGTAAATAATTAATAAATAACCTTTATACTTAAATCGATGTAGTAAAATAAAAAAAAAAAAAAAAAAAAAATTAAAGCTTTAAATTTTTTTAAAAGTATTTTTAAAAAGTTATTACTTTTTACAATATTTATCTTTAAATGTTATTTATAAAAAGGAAAAAAAAAAAAAAAAAAAAAAAAAAAAAAAAAAACGACAAATAATTGTTTTTGAGCTACAAATAAAATAGATAAACCTAAATAAATATATCTATTATTTTTTCAAACAATTTACATTAATATTTTTCAATGTAAAAATGAATAATTTTTTTAAATTATTATAACATAAAAGATTTAAAAATCAATTTAAACTTTTAAAGAGATAAAAATGATATTTAATAATGTCTTTTTTTTTTTTTTTTTTTTAATATAAACTCCTATTAAAAAATATATAAGACACAAATAAAAAAAAATTTTTTTTTTTTTTTAAATATATATATATATAAATTTAGTCTACATTTTCTTTTCATTTAGTAAAACTTAGAATTATAGTTTTACTCAAATTTATTAAATTAATTATTTAATAATTCAATTATTTACCTTTTTTTTTTTTTTTTTTTTTTTTTTTTAATAGTTTTGATCAATTGATTATAAAAGTTTATTTTTATTTTAAACAACCATGCAATATAATTTGGAAGGTCGTTTTCAATTCATAAGCAACAATGTTTTTTGTTTTTTAATCGATAATTACATATGTTTTCTAGATTTAATAAAAAATGAGAAAAAATATTTGTGTATCATTTCTAACGACAACTTTAAAGAAGTTCTTTGTGAATCCAATAATTCAGAAAATTTAAAAAAAGAAATAAAAATAAAGTTAATAAATACTTTAGATGAAAAAGTAAATCATACATTTCATATAAAGAATTTTTTTTGTAATAAACAAAATCATTCGTTAGTATTAGTGATAAATAAGAATTTTATTAATATACTATATTTTATTACTTTTGATACTGATGACTTAAATACTTTTGATATAAATTTCACAAAAGAAATAAAATCATCCATAAAAGATATAATATTAACAAATGATAATATTTTTGTTTTATTAAAAAGAGAAAAAAATGAAAAAGATAAGAGAATTACTAACGAGATCAAATTAAATAGCAAAGAAGATAATTTAATAAATAACAATGAAAATGAGGAAAAAGAAAGTACAGGAAATTATAGTAACACAAATAATTATATGAATGTTAATATTTTTAATAATTCAAATTTAAAATATAATAACAAAGAATATTTTGTTTATATATTTGAATTATTAAATAAAAAGGAAGTATCTTTAAAAAAAGTTTTCATTCCAAATGCATCTATTAATTTAAAAAAAATAGCATTGTGTCCTTATGATGAAAGCAAAATTATTTTTTTGTCAAAAAAAAGTATTGTATATAGTATTCTGAATAAAAATTCTGTTAATTTAAAAAATGTAAATGCTTCAAAAGAATTGATTTTTAATAATTCAATTATCACAACAATATGGATAGATTTCTATATATTTATTATATGTTTTGAGAACAATAAATTGCTTTTTTTAAATTTTTCAAATAATTCTAGACACTTTCTATGTTTTAAATGTTTTAATAATTACTCCAAAATAACTTCCTTATTTTATAAACAAAATTACTTATTTATCTCATTTAAAACAAGAGAAATTATATGTTTTAAAATAAATTATGACTTAATTCCCCTTCATATTTTTAAAAAAGTAACACATTAACATAAATATTCAACATAAAAGATAACAAATTAGATTATTCTTTTAATAAGAAAAATATATATGAAACAAGTGTATTTAAAAAAAAAAAAAAAAAAAAAAAAAAAAGTGTAATTTATATTTTTAAAAAATAGTTAGAATATGTAAAAGTAATTTCATGTATATAAAAAAAATTTAAGTCAAAAAGTTAAAACTTTTTTATATATGTTAAAAAAGAAAATATTTACATAAAATGATCAAAAGTAATTAGATTAATGTAAAACTTCTTTTTCTTTTTTTTAAAAATTACAAATATAATATTTTACTTTGTAGGTTAATTCTATTGAAGGAAATTATATAAATGTTAAATGCTTATTTAAAAAAAATAAAATTAAAAAGAAAAATATAAATAACTTAAAATGCTCTATTCATAATAATAATTTAATACACAATAAAAATGATGGAGAACTAGATTTAGTAACATTAGATATAAATACAAATAATAGTAAAAACAAACTCAAAGAATTTAAAAATAAGGATATTAATACTAGAGGTAAAAATTATAAGAATGATATTTCTAACACATATAAAAATACTTTTAACAATATCCTAAATGAAATAAACGAATTAGAAAATAAATTAAATTCAAAAAATTGCAATTTATTAAAAACAGCAGAAGATAAAAAAACAAATAATTTTAAAAGAACAATGAGTAGTAACACTCTGAGAGTATATAATGCTTACTTTAATTCAGATTTATTAGCAGAATGTAATTATGATAGCAATAATAATAAAAGTATCTTTGATTTTAATAGGTTAAAAAAAAAAAAAAAAAAAAAATTTTCAAATTTTAATTACGATGAAGAAAAGGTAATTGATTTGCTTGATGTTATTTCAATAATCAATTTACAGAAATATTTAGTAAATGAAATTAATAGTTTTTATATTTTTTTAAATTATTTATTTATTTTATTAGATAGTGGTTTATTATATTATACTAAAAATTTCGATGAAAACAATTTTAATTTACAACAATCGTCTAACTTTTATTTTTGTTCATATTATTCATTAAGTAAAATTATTGATATAAAAATAAAAAATTCTGACATATATACTTTAGATAATCTATATATATTAAAAAATTACTCTTTAAAAAATAATGAATTAAATATTATATGTACAAATAAGAAAATTAAATCATTTAATTGTTTTTCAATTTTAGAAGGAAATATTTGCATATTTTTATCCTTAATTGATGGTTCATTTTATTTTATTAATATGAGCAATCATAAAATTTTGTTATATAATAAACTAGAAAATTTTTTTAAGAAAAAGGCCCTTTTAAATAAACACATTGAATTTAGTTTCTTTAATAAATTAAATGAATATATTCATAATGGATATTTTAAAATAGGAAATTACTTTATTTATTTTTTTTTGATTTATTCTTTGCCACACGAAAAGCTATTTATTTACTTTATTTATAAAATTAATATAAAAAAATTCTTTAGAAATATAGAAGAGGGTTTAAGTATTAAAAAAAAAGATAAACTAACTTATTTTCTACCGAGTTTTTCTATATATAAAAATGATCAACATGATTATTTTTGTTTTCTAGTAGCAGATGAAAGTTTAAGAAACTTTTATTTTTTTTTTATAGAATTAACAGATAAAGAAGATTTAAATAAAACAAATAAAATAAATATTTTTTTTTGTCCTATTAGACGAAAAAATATTGTTTATGGAAAGATAATAGGAAATTATTTAATTATAATTGATTATTTTTTTAACATATTTTTTTTTTATATAAAATATATTTTTTCTGATTATACAAATAATACTAAAGATAATAATTTTATTCTAATTGAAAATAAAGAAAATTTTGTATACAGAATAAAAAACAAAAGTGGATATCATAAGGAAAGTATTCGTGTGATTAAAAACGATATAGAAAATACAATTGAAAATTTTTTTTTAAAAAGAAGAAAAAAGAAGAAAAGAAATAACAACCTTTTAGAAAATAAAAAAAAGATAGAAATAAGTATATACACTTTAGAATTAGAGGAGATATCATTTCATTTAAATATAAATAATGAAAAATTACAATTTATTAATGAAAGAATAGTAGAAAAAAATTTATGTTATATAGACATCATTACTAAAGGAAATGTTTTAATAACTTTTTCTTTTAATTGCTTTTCTCATCCTTTTGAAATAATGTCACAAATTAATATGAGTTTTCAACCCTACTTAGAAAAAATAAATTCCTTTTATCAAATAAAAATAAAAAATAAAAACTATTACTTATTTTTAAATAAAAAAAAAAAGTATCTTCATTTAAAAGAAAATGTATTTGTTAGAGATATAAATAAAGTAGAAGATGAAAATGAAAAAAAAAATGAGAACAGTAGAATTATTTTAAATGATAATTTTATAACTACATACTTTAATAATGTTTTTACAAAAAATTATGATGAAAAAATATTTTTTTCTTTAAATGAATTAAATGAATCATTTATCTGTTCTAATGATATAAATTTTTGTCTAAAAAATTTCAATATAAATTTTTTTAAAATTAATGCCACTTTATGTAGAAAAGAAATGCATAATAAGAAAAAAAAATTTTTTTTTGATATAATATCACCAGAAAGTAACAAAGAAAAAATTAAAAAAGAAAAATTAGAAAATAAAATTTCATCAAATACAACCAATTTTTTTTTTGATAGTGAATCTATTATATTTACATTTCTCAATGAAAATAATTATGATTTTTCCTTTTCATCTTGTTTAAAAAATTATAAAAATAAATTCTATTTGTATGAATTAAACAAGAAAGAAAGAGAAGAAAAAGAACAAGTTAATCATTTAAGAAATCAACTAAAGGAATTAATTAATGAAAATAACAAAAATACCTGTGTAAAATTAGAAAGAAGCATATTTTTTTTTGATAAAAAGCATATTAACGAGTCAGAAATACTTATCAACGAATTTGAAAAAATCAAAAGAACGTTTGAAAAACAAAAAAAAGAAAAAGAAAAAATTATAAAAAAATTAGAATATAAATGTAATATATTAAATGAAATAGATATCCTGTATGGTTTTAACAAAAAAACATATATTGCAAATGTATATAAAAAAAAAAATCCTGATAGTTGTTTTATATATAAAAATAAAATAAAATTTTTAAGATTTCTTCAAATAAAAGAGCAACATTTTTTACAAAATGTTGAAAAAAATAATGTCTTATTTTTCTTGAAAACACAAAAAGATTATATTGATCGATATTTAGAAGATTTTTCTTCTATCTTTTTTATACATTATTATCCATGTACTAATATTAATTTGAATTTTTTATATTCAAATTTATTTAATCCAAATATATCAGATAACGATATAGACAATGTTCAATGGAATTATTTATTATATTATCCTTATGAATTATTTACAAATTCTAGAAAAAGGATTCAATGTTATGTTTTGCAAATATTAATGAATCAAGTAAATATTTTATTTATATTTTTACTTCAAAGATACACTTTATATTGTAATTACAGTTATTTTTTATGGTTTTATATATATATATTTTATACCCATTTTAAATATTTTATAATAATGACATTTTAATGAATTTTTCTTTTTTTTAATATATCTAACAGCAAAGAAAAAAATTTCATACAAATTTTTTAAATTTAAAAGAAGAAAAAAAAAATTACTTAAAAGAAATAAATTTTTTATCAAATAAACTTAAATTGTGTCTAGAAGAAATAGAAAAATATATGACAAAATCTTTTTCTCATATGATTGATATAAATTTATTTAAAAAAGATTATATAGAAAAAGAAAAAAATGAAGTTGTAAATACTTCGAATATATATGATGAAGAAATTTTTTTAAAAATACAATTGAATAAATTGAAAATTGAAAATGAAAATAAATATAATTCAATATTAGACGAAAATGAAGATAATAATTTATATGGAAAAAAATATAATGAATTTTTTAACTTAAATAAAGAAATAAACAAAACTACCGAAAAGTTATATATATATATATATTATTATATTTTATTATTCTAACGATTTTTCATAATTATTATTATTATTATTTCTTTTTTTACTTTTTTAGAGATATTATAAAAAATAACAAAAATAATGAAAAGAATGAAAAGAATGAAAATGATCAAAAAGATCAAAATTGTGAAAATATAGACTCGGAAAATTTAGATATATATCAAAAAAAAAAAAATGATATTAGGAATAAAATTATAGATATAAAAAATTACATGTTAATTTATTTATTTTATTAATGTTTTATTAATATTTTATTAATATTTTATTTTATTTCTTATTTTTAATTTTTTTATTTTAGTTATCAAATAAATGAACAATGTGAGGAATTTAACAAAAAATTAAAATTATTACAAAAAAAAAAGTAACAAAAATATTAATAAGTTTAATTGAAAAGAGTCTTGTTGTCTAATTAATTATTTTATTTTATTTTATTTTATTTTTTTTTTTTTATAGATACAACATACATAAACTAATAATGTTACACGAATTTTATTGTATTTCAATATATGCCATTTTAAAAAATGAAGAAAATAAATTTAAAATATTAGAAAATGCAGAAAAGAAACAAAAAAAAGTTGAAATTCTTTTAAGAGATCTTTGCAATTTAATAAATAATATGAATTTAATAGAAGTAAAAATAAATATGAATTATCACATTTGCATATAAAAATAAAAAAAAAAAAAAAAAAAATATAAATAATAAAGAAATATAAGTCTACATATAATTTATTTAACAAAATAGAATTTTAATATAGACATTTAAAAAAAAATTGTTTTTATTTTTTTTAGATTGATAATGAATTACTACAGGAAAAGAAAAAACTTATAACAGAAGTAAAAAAAAAAAAAAAAATAAAAAATATATCTATTAATAACATGTATATATATATATATATATATATGTATTTTATTTATATTGTTTTTCTTTGTTTTATAGAAGTATAACAACACTTTAAAATTACAAGACTTGTTAATAGATAAAAAAAAAAATTTTGAAAAGAAATTCATTCATGAATGTATGAATTTTGATGTTTTAGTAGAACAAAAATATGAAAATGTAAAAAAAAAAAAAAAAAAAAAAAAAAATTAAAAAATTAAAAAAATTAAAAAAATATTACAACTGTATATATATATATGAATATATATTTTTTTTCATCAGGTTATAGGATATGATTTTGATTCAAAAAAAAATATTTTTTTAAAAAAGAAGATAATTCAAAAACACATTTTGGATTTTAATCAAATAATGATTGAAAATTTTGAGTTACAACAAAATATTACTGTAATTAAAATAGACATTTTTATAAATACATAATTATCTTACTCTATATATACATATATATTCCTTTTTTTTTTTTTTTTTTTTTTTTTTTAAAAAAAAAAAGGAGATATTTATAAAAATAAAATTAAAAATAATTATTTAAATTTTTTATTAATGGATATAGATGAAAGTATTAAGGATGTCAAATATTTAAAACAAAATTGCGAATTTTTATCTTCTGATATAAGTAAGAAATAAATAAACTTAATTATTTATATATATATATGTATATATATATGTATATAATATTATTGAAAATAATATATAAAAAACAAAATTTAATTATACATTTTGTCAGATAATATAATGAATTCTTTAGAAAAAAAAAAAAATGATAGAGAAAGTATTTTCAAAATATCAGAACATAAATTAAGAGAGCAAATAAATAATATGGATACAAAAATTTCAGCAACTGTAATTTCAAAAAATTAAAAATATTTTTTCAAATTCCAATTTTTTATTATTTTATTTTATTTTCTTTTTTTTTCCTTAAAGAAAACTGAAAATATCATTTTAAAAGAAAATATGCAAAGTTTAATAAAAGAAATAAATGAAATAGGCTTAAAAAAAGGTAACTCAAACTTTTTATTAAAACCTGATTACATAGAATTTCTAAAGGAAGACGATGAAAAAGTAGAATATAAAGAAGTAGAAAGAGAATTAGAAAATATTGAAATGTGTGAAGATAAAATAATAGAGAATAAAAGGAATGAAAAAGATAAAGAATCAGAAGAAAATAAAAATAAATTAAATGATAAAGTTAATGAAGAAAAAAAAAAAATAAAAATCTTATCTACAAAAGATATTTATAATAAAAGTGTTTTTCTAAAAAAAAAGTATAAATAGAATTATAGTGTCACTTTTTATTTTTTTATTTTTTTTAATTTATAAAAATAAAAATCTTCATATATATTATATTTTCATTTTTCTTTCCAATAATCTTTATTTTTTTTTTTTTTTTTTTTTGCATCTGCATTTTTTTTTTAATTTTACATTAAAGTATATTGATTTTTAATTTTTTTTTTTTTTTTTTTTTTTTTTTTTTTTTTTTTTTTTTTTAAATTTTTTTTTTTTTTAATTTTTTTTTTTTTTTTTTTTTTTTTTGTTATATTAAGAAAAAAAAAAAAAAATGATTTTAATTAAAAAATACATCTAGAATCCGTATAATAGAATATATAAACTTATAATTAAATACATAATTAAAAAATATTATATATTAGACATTTTTCGTGAATTTTATTCAAAAACCATAAAAAAAAAAATATTAATTTTTTTTTTATGTAATTTTGTTTTTTACAATTTTCTAAATTCGTATCTACATTTGAATTTTTTTTTTATGATTGTTTTTTTTTTTTTTTTTTTCTATAATGAAAGAAAATATTGATTTTTTATTGAAATCTGAAGAAGAAAAAGAACAAGGAAACATTTTATTTAAAAATGGAGATTATGAGGTAAAAATATATGCATCTAAATATGTTTTAATTAGAAATAATAATTTATATATATGTGTATTTTTTTTTAAACATTTTTAGTTAGCAATTTTTCATTATACTAGAAGTATCAATTATGCACCACATAGCTCTATTTTATATACTAATAGATCACTGGCATATTTTAAGTATTAAAAAAAAAAATAAAATAAAATAAAATAAAAACATAAAAAAGAGAAAAAAAAAAAAAAAAGTAGAATAAAAAAAAATTGTATATTTTTTTATTTTTTTCAAAGAATTGGAAATTTTGATAAGAGTTTAGAAGATGCTTTGAAAGCACAAAAACTAGATGAAGATAATTTAAAAAGTTATTACAGAATATGTGAAGTTTATAAAGCTTTAAATGATGAAGAAAATTATAAAAAATATTTAGAATTATATAATAATAAAAGAAATAATAAGAATAGTAAAGAATACATTGAAGATCCCAGATTTAAAGAGGAAAATAAAAAATTTTCTAAAAAGGAAAATTTGAAAAACAAAATTAGTAATAAATTAGAAATAAAAAAAAATGAAATTAAAAAAAGCAATGAGCTAATAGATTTTGGTGAAAAAAATGAAGATAAATTTTTATTTTTTAACATTTCAAAAAATAAAGAGATAGAAAAAAATATAAAATTTGAGAAAGAACAATATAAAAATAATTTTTTAATTGAAGAAGTGTATGACTTTAAAAAAAAAGAAGACAAAAAAATAGTAGATAATAACAAAAAGAAATATGATATTTCAGACAAATATATATTAGATACCAGTTCTATTTATGATGATATCTGTGTTTCTTTGAATACATTCCATAATTTTTTTTCAGAAATTTTCCCACTAGCTATTCATATACAAAAAGAATCAAAGATAAAAAACTCTTATGACAAATATGATATAGAATCTTTGAAAAATAAAGCTGATATCTTATTTTCACAAAAAAAATTTTATACGGCATCTGAAATATATAATGATATAATACATAATTATCAAAAGTAAGAAAAAAATAAAAATAAAATAAAATAAAAAAGATAAAATTTTACTTTTTAAAAAGATATTAAATACATTATAATATTATTTAATTAACAAAAGAATGAATAAACGTTTCATTTTTAAGAAATTCTATATTTGTTTAATATTTATAATAATTATATATATATATATATTTTCTTATTAAATACCCATTTCATTTTATTAATTTTATTTTTTTTAAGTGAAAAAAGTATATATTACTGTACCATTTTAAGTAATAGAAGTGCTTGTTTTATTGAAATGAAAAAGATAAGAAGTTCTTTATGTGATATATGCAGAACTCTAAGTATACTATTCTCTTTTTTTAAAGAACATAAAGAAAATTTAAAAAAAAAATTAATAGAATTAGAAGAAAAGAAAAAAGATATGTTTGACATAGATTTAAAAATTTATAAAGATTGTAAAGGAATATATTCTCAAGCTCACAAGTTACTAATCAAATTGTTATTTAGATATATTAAATTTTGTTATCTTCACAAAAAAAAATTTTATGTTCCTTCTTTAAATCAAGTAAGGAAAAAAACAAAAAGAAAGTAATAGACTTGAAAAAATTGACAAAAAAAAAAAAAAAAAAAAAAATTATCTCTTCAATTTTTATTATTTTCTTTTTTATATTTTTATAATTTTCTGTAGGTGGATATATTTGGAAAATTAAAAGGAAAACATTATATAAATAATGATGAGCTTGAAAAATTAAAAAATACTATTTATTCAAAACTATGATTTATTTTTCTTTTATAAATTTCTTCAGCATAATCTTCTATATATTTGTAATTTACATCATTCAACCAATTATTTTTCTATTAAAAAAAAAAAAAAAAAAAAATATATATATATATATATATATGCCAATTTTTAATAATTAAAAATTTATATTTTTTTTTCGTTAATCTCTTACTAATGCTTGTTCAGAAGTATGTCGTTCATTTGGATTTTTTTTTAAAAAACATTTCAAAAAATTAATATCTTCACTTGTTAAAAAATTATTAGAGCAATTACATTTTTTTTTCGTAATTTGAAATAAAAAATAATTCCTATCTTTATGATATTCAATTTCTGCCTTTCCTATATCATTAAATAATTGAATTAATGAATTTTTAGAATTAAAAGGTAAAACACGATAAAATAAAGCATATAAGCAAATTCCTAAACTCCATATGTCAACTTTTTCACCATCATAATAAGATTCTTTAGAAAAAAATTCAGGAGGCATAAATTCATAAGTACCCTTTAAAAAAAAAAAATTTTTCATTTTTGTTTTTCTATGTTGACTTTTTTCATTTATTTATTACATATTTTTATGCATTATTTTATTACATATTTATTTTTATGTATTATTTTATTTATTATTTTATTACATATTTATTTTTATGCATTATTTAATTTATTATTTTATTTATAATTACTTTTGTTCCTCTGATTTTTTTATCAGTCATATATTGTGATTCACCATAATCACATAATTTAATTTTCCCATTTTTACTTAATAAAATGTTAGATGGTTTAATATCTCTATGACAAATATTTTTTTTTTTATGAAGATAAAGAAAAGATTTTAAAATATTTTTAATTATACATTTTATAACAGCTAGTGGAATAAAAAATGATTCTTCTTTATCTAAAACAAAAAAAAATTCATCATATTTTAATATACTCTCGTTTTCCATATATTCATTTAAAACATAAATCTTATTATAATCTGTTATAATTTTTTCACAACTTAAACAATATTCATTATTTATATCAATTAATATCTTTAATTCTGTTTTTAAATCATCAAATTTCGATTTTAAAATAACCTCATTATTAGTATTTTTGTAAAAATCTCTTTTTTTTTCTAGCCATTTTTTATTGTATTTTTTAAGTACATATAACTTATTATCTTTTTCACATAATATTATTTTATTTAATTTTCCTTTAAAAAAAAAAAAAAAGAAAAAAAAATTTTTATAAAATTTATTTAAATATTTCTTCTTTTTACATAACCCTTCATATACACTTTTATTATTAAGATTTTAATTTAAAAAAAAAAATTGTACATATATGTATTTGTAGAATAATATTTTTTTTTTTTTTTTTTTTTTTTTTTTTTATAATT
>NW_021628228.1:1048019-1049178 GCF_900005855.1 Plasmodium gallinaceum | reverse complement strand
AAAAAAAATTTTTTTTTTTTTTTTTTTTTTTTTTTTTTATAATTATAAATATATATAACGCCTCACACATTTTTATAAAAAAAATATATACATAAATGTATATATAAATTATTTTATAAATTATTTGTATTTTTAGTTAATTTTATTGATATTTATACTTTAAGTTAAAATTGAAACATTTATAAAAAAATATTTAAATTTATATTTTTTTTTTAATTTTGAAGTTACCTTGACTTAATGTTCTAATAACTTTATAATCATTAATAAATTTAGTATTTTCTTTTTTATATTTGTTAAGTTGATAAACATTAGGATAATTATTTAATATTTCTTCCATATCTAATTATTTATTAGATATATTTAACAAAAAAAGAAAAAAAAAAAAATCTAATTTAATAAATAATACATAAAAATAAAGTACAAGAAATCTTAATACGCTTTTATCTTATTAGTTTTTTTTTTTTTTTATTTTTTTTTATTTTTTTTTTTTTTTTGGTATATTATGGCTGTACCAAAAAAAAGAAGAAGTTTAAGTAAATGTAGAAAAAGAAGAAATACAATTTTTTTTGATAAACTAGTGGGAAATTGGCTAAAAAGAAGAGAATGGTAAAAATATTTCTTGTAATAAAGATAATAATTATATAAATAAAAATACATGTATTATCAAAAAATATAAAAAAAAAAAAAAAAAAAAAAAAAAAAAAAAAAAAAAAAAAAAAAAAAAAAAAAAGAGAATATAAATATTTTATTAAAATGAGTATATATTTCATAATATACCCATAAAGGTATTTGAAATATTTATATATATTTATATATATATATTTATATAAACATTTTTTTATACATATTAAAAAAAATAAAAAA
Organism: Plasmodium gallinaceum; assembly: GCF_900005855.1. Taxonomy (NCBI): domain Eukaryota; phylum Apicomplexa; class Aconoidasida; order Haemosporida; family Plasmodiidae; genus Plasmodium; species Plasmodium gallinaceum. The sequence continues at coordinate 1,048,314 of NW_021628228.1, read as the reverse complement.
AAATTTTACATACAGAACAGTGCATATAACATAATATTTCTCTTTTATATTATTGAAATTATTACATTTTTTTTTTGTTTTTTTTTTTTTACAATTAAGAAAAAATATATTTTTTATTTTATTTTTTTAAAAAAATAATTTTAGGTTTTTTAGGCATTCTTATCAAAAGACAGTACTACCTATTGAGCAAGAACCTGAAATATTTAAATTTCCTGGTTTTTGGCCAAATAAGTATTTAAAAAAATAAAATAAGGAAATAATATTTTTATATATATTATCATTTTTTTTTTTTTTT
>NW_021628228.1:1043149-1047019 GCF_900005855.1 Plasmodium gallinaceum | reverse complement strand
AAAATTTAAAAAAAAATAAAAAAAATTTTTAAAAAAAAAAAAAAAAAAAAAAAAAAAAAAAAACTTATAAGAACAACTCTTTCATTATAACTACACAAACTATAATTTTCTTTTCTTTTTTTAAAAAAATATCAAGTTTCATTATTTTATTTCTAAATGTAATTATATAAAAGATGAATGCTTTTAAAAATAATTTCAAGAAATTTTCGTATTTAAATCAAAAAAGATTTTTAGGAAATACTGTTAGAGGTCCTTTACCAAAAGAGGTACGAAAAAAAAAAAAAAAAAAAAATGAAATTAGTAATATAATTTTTTTTTTAAATCAGAAATAAAATTTAATGATCTACTAAGACATTATATTAAATAATTATATATTTTATTATCATTTTTTTTTTTTTTTTTTTCATTAGATAAGTAAAAATGTTGAATATGCTTTCGACTTTTTTACTAAAAGAGCTCATACATATCAAGATTTCAAACAACAATGTGAGTCCTTAAGAATTTTTATATATTTTGGATTAGTTACTTTTCTTTCTATTGATTTTTTAATAAATCCATTAAAATCCACTTATTGGGAAAAATTTATGCCTATCAATTTGTTTAAATGCTTTTTTAATTCTTTTTTAAATAAACAAGATAATATTTTTAGACATAATGGATGTTCATCTTATGAAAAATATATTCAATTAATTAATTAATTTTGTAAAAAAAAAAAAAAAAATTACGTTTTTTTTTTTTTTTTTTTTTAATTATATACTTTATTTTAATATTATTAACATTTAAAAAATTTAGAAAATCAAATAAAACATAAAATTTACATATGTAACTATATATTTATATATTGAGTTTGCAAAAAAAAGATACAATAAAACAAAGAGCTTATCAAATTGTAACAATTTCCTATTTTTAAACTTATATTTATTTTATTCAATTTTTTTCATTCTAATATGTAATAAATAGAAAAGATAAGCTATATAAATATATTTAAAAATCTAAATATTCAAAATTTCAATATGAAAAAAAAGAAAAAAGAAAAAAAATTATTTAATTATCGGTAATTATATAATAATATTATATCAATTTTCTTGGCTGTGTGTTTTAATAATATAAATATTTATCAGACTATTTAATTTTACTAATACGTTCGAAAATATATATTTTTTTTTTTTTTTTTCATTTTTTTTTATTTTCATTTATATTAATAATACTAATAATATATCAGCAAACTTTGAATCTTATCTTTATTTTGTTTTACTTAATCTTATTTTTTTATTTTGTTGTATATTTGTTTATGATACTTTTAGAATTCTTTATTTCATTTTTTTTAAAATGTGTTTGCGAGTACTTCTCTTATTATTCTTTTTTTTTCGCTAGTTAAATTTTTTGGAAAAACAATATCGAATTCTACAATTAAGTCTCCTTTCATACCAGGATGTTTTGAAGAAGGCATACCTTCATTTGCAACTATTTTTCGAGTTTTTGGTGTTACAATATCATCTATTCTTACATTTATATCTCTATTATCCAACGATTTTACAATAAATTGAAAACCAGTTAAAGCTTTATCAAGTGGTACTGGGCATTTATATATTAAATGATTGGAATCTCTTAAAAACCTATCGTGTGCTTTTGTTTTTACTTTAAAAACTAAATCACCTGGTTGTGCCATCGGAGATAACTGATCACCTTCTCCATAAAAAGTAATTTTTGTTCCATCTTTCCATCCTGCCTTTACATCTATAGTTACGAAATTATCATCTTCATAACTTTTTGTACCCATAAATCTCTTCCTTGTTATTTTTAATTTTTTTTTACATCCACTATATAATTCTTCTAATGTTAAAGAAAGTGGTACTTCATATGTTGCTGGTTTGTTATAATTATTAGAATTTATATCTATAAAAAATATGAAAAAAAAAAAAAAAAAAAAAATGTAAAAATGATTATAATAAATATATAGAAAATTGTATTCATTAGAACTTTATACTAAGTTGTAACTTTATCATTTTTTTTATTAATTAACTTGTCTTTTATTAATTTATTTATTTTATTTATTTTATTTATTTATTTATTTTATTTTTTTTTTTTTTATTGTTTTGTTAACTTGTAGTAGTAGAAGGTCTTGTTTTTCTTGAAGTCATATTTACAAATGTAGAAAACGGAGAAAAATCTTCATCAAATGCTGATGTAAAAGAAAATTGGCTATCTGAACCGAATATTCTACTAAACAATTCAGATGGATCTACTCCACTATATACATAAGTATTTCCTCCTGTAGGAATAGATCCTTTTAATCCTTCTTCTCCATATGTATCATAAATTTTTCTTTTTTCTTCATCAGATAAAACATCATAAGCTTCAGCTATATTTTTAAATTTTTCTTCTGCTTCCTTTTTTGATTTAACATCCTTATGTTTATCTGGATGCCACATCATGGCCATTTTTCTATATGCTTTTTTTAAATCATTTGTAGTAGCATCTTTACTAACTCCTAATATAGAATAATAATCCTACAAAAATAAAAAAAAAAAAAAAAAAATGAAATATCACTGTAATTAATAATTATTAAATACCATATGATTGTTATATTATGTATCTTGTTTATTTATTTATTAATTATAATTTTAATTTTCATTGAAACTTTTTTTTTTTGCTTTTTAGAAAAATGTATGTAAATAATATATCTTCAATTTACCTTTCCCATTTTTTATTCATATAAAAAGTATAATTTAAATTTTTACAAAATTTGTAATTGCTTTTTAAGAGAACAAAAAAAAAAAAAAAAAAAAAAAAAAATTTNTAAAAAAAAAAAAAAAAAAAAAAAAAAAAAATTCATTTAAAAGAGAAATTTTTTATATGACAAAATATTTTTTAATTTTTTTTTCTTTTTGGAAAATTTATATTTGACTGTAAATTTTTAATTTTAGATTTTTATATTAAAAAAAAATAAAATATAAATTATCAAATATATATATTATAAATACTATTTTTATGAAAAATATTAATTTAAAATTTATATTCAAATTATATATTATATATATACATATATATATATATATATATATATATATATATATATATATATATATATTTATATATATATTTATATTTATATATTTATATTTATATATTTATATACATATATATATAAATATATATATTTATATTTATATATACATATATACTTTTTTTTTTTTTTTTTTTTTTTTTTTATATATATTAAATACATAACAATAATAAAAAAAAATTTAATTTTTTTATAAATTATTACTTAAATTCCAAATTATTTAAATAAATAAAGTCTGTGATCGATATGATATATATTTTTTTTTGTATTCTTAAAATGATATTACTTCATGGAATAATTTTTTTTTTATTATATATATTTACATTCTAACATTTTTTCTTTTTACATATTCATTTTAATATTATATTTATATGCAGTATAATCATTTTTGTATTTATTTTTCTTATTGTTAATATATTTCAATTTTCATTATATATATATATATATATATTTCTACCTATATATTTATATTAACATAGGTTATGTATTTTTTCATTTTAATATTATTTTTTTTTTTTGTCAATAATTTATCAAAGTATTATAAATAATAGTTATATCTTATTTTTTATTTTTCAGAATTTTAAATATAAATTACATAATAATAACATTATAAAAAATGAATAACATTTTCTCTACTAAAATTATGACTTTTTTTTTTATTTCATCGTAGTTTTAATAAAACAATACATTTTTGACTAAAGAAAAAAGTATATATAATAACATAAAGTTAAAAATATGATTACTTAAAATAGTATTAAAAAAAAAAAAAAAAAGAAAATATAGAATTTAAGATATTTACTATT
>NW_021628228.1:1040850-1042149 GCF_900005855.1 Plasmodium gallinaceum | reverse complement strand
AAAAAAAAAAAAAAAAAAAAAAAAAAAAAGAACAACTCATATTTATATAAAAGTTACAAATATTCATATATTAATAAAAAGTTTAGTATATATAATAATTTAAATATCTTTTTTTTTTTTGAAGTTTTTTTTTCAAATATTTTAACTCATTTAAGGGATAAGACGAACAATAGAATCATCAACTATTGTTTCATATTTATCTGATGAATAAAATTTACATTCTTTTTTTACATTATCTAATAACTTGTTAACATCTTTATTTTTCATATATTCATCATAACAATCTTTATTTTTCCATAATCTTAATTGTAAATAACTTAATGGAGAATTATCCCAATTAATTGCTTTAAATAATTTTGTATATTCATATCCTTTATTTTTAAATGTATGAATATTTAATTTATTATAATTTTTCTCAAAATTTCTTATATTTTTATTATCCACTATATATTCATCAATATATATAAGATCACCATAAACTCCTTTATTTTTCTTTTTTTTTTCATATTCTATTTTACCATAAATATACCCACAAAAACTACCAATAAATAACCAAACGAAATTTCTATGACCAATACTTGACTCTTTATACCAATTTGAAAAACTTTTTATCTTCTGCTTTAATATGATAAAGTAATCTGCTTTTTTCATTTTTTTTTTTTTTTTCTTTTTTTATTTAATCAATATTTTATTTATATATATATATATATATATATTATCTGAAATATGATATTTATAATATCTTCTCAATAATATTTTAAAAACAGCTTTTTTTCATTTTAAGTATATTTTTTATTTAAAATTTTTTTTTTAGCTAGTATAATATATTAAAATATTTTTTTGTCATTTATATAAAATGTAGAATTCATTATAAAGAATTGTCACTATATACATTATTGTATTTTAAAAAATTAGAAAAAAGTATAAAAATTATTTTAAAAAGATGAATTAAATATATATATATATATATATATATATTTATTATTTTAAATATTAATGTTTTTATTTTATTGAAAAAGGAAGAAACTAAAACAATATATAAAAAAAAATAAATTATTTTAAACAAAATTTTATTTTTTATAATTAAAATATCATTAAAATATTCTAAAAACCTATTATATAAATATTTTAATTATTACACATAAAAACACAAAAACATTTTTATATTTTATATTATTTAATATATTTGACTACATATTTGTTTATTTAAAATTATATGTAACGTGTATTTTTACTTTTTAGCTATATTTCATATTTAAATAAAAAAAAAAAAAAAAAAAAAAAAAATAAAATTATTTA
>NW_021628228.1:1036939-1039850 GCF_900005855.1 Plasmodium gallinaceum | reverse complement strand
CTATATTTCATATTTAAAAAAAAAAAAAAAAAAAAAAAAAAAAAATACAATTATTTATAGTTTGTGTGATTTGTGAATGATTATTTTTATTATGCATATTTTTTAATATAAATGTAAAATAAATTAAATTCAAATATAACAAAAAAATAAATATAGTTTAAATAAAATCAATGTATTTAATAAAAACATTCACATGTATAAATATATATATATATATATATGTACGATTCTTTTTATGTCTACCAAATTAAAAATTATAAATAAAATGAAAAAAAAAAATTGTTATATTAATAAATACATAATTAATAAATATAAAAAATTAAAAAAAAAAAAATAATAAATAAATAAATAGAAATGAATATATTTGCATATATACTTTTTTCTTTAAATGAATTTATGCCAAATATATTATAATTTAAAAAAAAAAAAAGAAGAAATTTTAAAACATTAAAACATTTTATAACACAAATTACCTATATGATATATATATAACATAATTTGAAATTGCAAAGAATCTTTATCATCTTACTTTTTAAAATATAGAATTTTTTTTATAAATAGGAAATTTTTTTTGATATTTTTAAACCTTTTTAATAAAAATTTATGTGATTTTATTTTTTTTTATACTAACGTAAAATTAAAAATTTAAGTAAATATTATAAGGATTTCAAATTACTTTTACTTTTTTGTAATAATTATTAATATTTTTAAAATATGATTAATATTTTTAAGCATTATTCATATTTTTAATTTGTGTTATAAAAATTAACTTACAATTTTTCATTTCTTTACACACCTATCTTTTAATATGCTTAATCAAAATCGTTGTTATCAGTCCCTTTAATAAGAACACTACAGTTTAATTTATCTTTAAATGGAACTTTAAATTCAGCATTTTGAAATTTAAATACTCTATGTTTTCTAAAAAATTCTTTCATTGGAATTTCTTTCGATCCTATTTCCTTTTTATATGGTAACAACATACCAAGATCCCATAATTGAAATTTTTGAAATTCTAATAATTTAGCTAATGCACACAATTGAATAGTACCAGCACAATTTTTTCTTTGAAAACCTGTTAAACTTGTATAAATAGATCCTACTGTTATCCCAATTTCACCAGCCACTAATTTATCTTCATACCATACTTCAACAGAATGCATTTGAACATTTTTATAAGTTACACTTTTTTCAAAAATTCTTTTAAATTCTTTTTGAACGAAGGGATATAACCAATTTTGTCCGTGTTTTTCTACAATTCCCTCCATGACTCCATTAAAATCCTTATCTATTGTTATATAAAAATTTTTGCATTTTTTTTTTACTTTTTTTGAAATATGTATTTCACTTGGATGCATGCATGATCTAATATAGTGGATTTTTGGAATTAAAAGACATTCTTTGTAAATTTTTGTTTCATAATTTTCTATTTTGCAAACTTTTTGCTTACTTGCTACTGGTATAAAACCTTCATAAAATAATTGACAGATGAATGATGCATCATAATGTACACACCAAGTATTTTCATACTCATAATTTTCTTCTATTAATATATCTACTATTTTTTCAATATTGTGATATGGAGTAAGTAAAGGATAAAAATTTAAGCAATTATCATTTTTCATCAAATTTAATATCTTTGTTAACATTTGTGGTTCTTCCTTTGATATTTTTTCTATGATCTTATTTATATTTACATCATCATCAAGCTTTATTGTTTTTCTTTTATCTCCTTTCATTTCATTTTTCTCATCACTTTTCTTTATATCATCTTGTTCATCATTATTTTTGTCTTCTACTCTTTGTTTATTTTCTTCATTACTATATATCACTTTATTTTCTACTTTTTCACTTTTAATTTCATCACTTATAATTTCATCACTTTTAATTTCATCACTTTTAATTTCATCACTTTTAATTTCATCACTAATAATTTTATCACTAATAATTTCATCACTAATAATTTTATCACTTAACTTATTTCTATCATTTTTTAAATTTTCATGTGTACTCATTTTTTTTTCTTTCTCTTTTTTTATTTTTAAAAAAGGAAAATTTTTTTTTAATTTAATGTTAGTATATATATATATATATATATATATATATATATATATATATATATATATAAATATGTTTTTTTCTTTTCGTTTAATTCTTATATTATTTTTACTTTCAAACTTAAAAATTATTTGATATATCCTCCTTTATATAACAAGAAGATATGTAATACTTTGTTTTTGTTATTATATTTTATTTCACTTATAATTTTTAATTTAATTTGTTTCAAAAAAAAAAAAAAAAAAAAAAAAAAATAGAGATGATATTAAGAAAACAAATAATTTCTATAAATTGAATATAATTACTTCATTTATTTACACATATATATATATATATATGTTTCCACATTTTTGAATAATGTAATAAAATTAATTACACATGATTATCATTCTTTTATTTTCTACTATTAAAGAGAAAAAGAAAATAAAATAATACTTAAAATTTTTAGTTTTATTATTCAATTTATTTTTTATCTTTCTTATAAATGTCTGAAACAAAAAAAAAAAAAAAAAAAAAAAATTAAAATTAAAAATACACAAATGTAATAAAAAAACTAATATATATATATATATTTAAAATAAAGTTATATAAGGAAATTAGCAAAATTCAAGTTTTTTTGTTTATTCATAATAATATATAAATGTATACTTATGCAAAATTTCCATAAATATTATTAAAAACATAAGATTTTCAAATAAAAAAAATAGTGTAAATTTATGACAATTAAATGAAGATATTATTTCTTCACATACATATGAATATGTATATAAATATAGAAAAACTGTAATTAAAAGTAGATATAAGAAATATAAATTGTATTTTTTTTTTTTTTTTTTTTTTTTTTTTACAATAA
>NW_021628228.1:1031931-1035939 GCF_900005855.1 Plasmodium gallinaceum | reverse complement strand
AAAAAAAAAAAAAAAAAAAAAAAAAGTTTATAAGAATATAATAAATATATATTTTAATATTTTATTTGTGAATATTAAGGAATATAAAGATATACATATAAATATATAATAGAAGGTTTTTCTTTTAAATATATATATAGAGTTCTATGAAAAAATTTTTTTCTTCCATATTGTAGAAGTTAGAAAACATATTAAATAAATAACTTGAATTATCATACTAATTAAATTAGAATAAATAAATCCATATATATCTAATTTCATATAAAAGGTTAAAATTAATCCAAGAGGATGCATGAAAAACATAAAGTTAAAAAAAGTAAAAGAAGAAATTTCCTTCTGTAGACCAATTCCTTTTATAATACTATTTAATAAAGAGCACAATACTTCAAATAATAGTTCAGTAGTTAATAAAGGAAATATTTTCATTAACTCATTTTGTAAATTTTTATCACTATAAAAGAAAAGAATAATTTTTTTATGATATATATACATAAGTATCAAACAAAAATAAAGGAAGAATAATAATAAAATAAAAGCTAAGATAATTTCTGAAATTTTTTTGTCTTTTTTTTTTCTCTTCTTAGAACTTATATATATGCCAGTAATTTTAGATAATAATATACCATAAGAATTAGATACGTAATAAACTAAATTTAAAAAGTTAGTTATCTGAACAAATGTTGCTGTTGAAGTTAAACACAAATATGTTGATTCAAATAATTGCAATTCAAAAGCTAAAATTTCAAAAAATAAATTTTTTATATTTATTTTTGTAATTTTTAAAAAATATTTTATAATTTCATCAGAAGGAACATTACAAAAAAGAAAATAAAAATTATAAATACTTGGATTTTTTATATGCATAAATGAATTTTCATAGTAGCATATTTTTCCTGAATAATTATCACTTTTTGAAAATATATTATTATTATTATTATTATTATTATTATTATTATTATTATAATAATCTGATTTGATGTAATAATCACTATGTACACATGTATTTTCACAAAAATATTCTTTATATTCATCCTTCTCCATTTTTATTTCTTTTGATTGTTCTTTTGTTACTTTTAACTGTTCTTCATTAATATAATTTTCATCTAAATGAAATGCCTTATTTCTATATATGTAATTATTATTACTTATAAATAATTTTTTTTTTTTTTTTTTTTTTCCACCTTCCTTTTTTTCAAACAGTTGTGCATTTTTTGCAGAATATCCGCATTTTTCAATATATAATTTCAAAAAAAATAAAATAAAAATAAAATTAATAATATTCATTAACAGAATAGAAAGAGATGCTCCAATATATTTTAGACGTAATTTAAATACAAAAATGTAACAAAATAAATTTAATAAGATAAAAGAAATAATAGATGTTAGCAAACTTGGATAAATATTATTGTGTAATATCAGAAATCTCCTGGTACTCTCATATAAGAAAAGTGGCAAATAAGAAATCATCAAAATTTGAAGTGTTGAAGAAAATACCTTGAATGTAACTATGTATTCATTAGTTACGTTATAAAAAATATACTTTAAAATAATATAAACAAAAAATTTCAAAAAAAATAAAAAAACAAAAAGAAAAAAACAGAAAAAGAAAAAAACAAAATATGCGCAATTTAAAATTATCCAAGAAAAATCAATATTACCTATTCCAATTGAATGACTACAAAAAAAATCTAAACTGTTTGATAAACCATCAATCACTGAAGATAAAATTGTATTAATACTAATAGCAACACCAAATCCTGCTATTTCATAATAATCACAAGTATTTGATACATATAGATTTAAAATAATAAAAAAAGAGGTAGTAATGAAATATGATATCATTGTTTGAAATGATTTAATAAATATATCATTACATAATTTCATAATTATTTTTAAAATATCATAAAATAAATTACTTTTATTTTTTTTTTTCTTTTTTGTTATTTTTGGTAATAAATAATTACTTTTTTTATTCTGTCTATAATATTCATCATATGTGTTATCCACAGGTGATCCTTCATTAGTATCTTTAAAAGATAGAAAATTAAAAAAATTGATTTTACTTTTCGTCATATTGGTATGAACATTTTTACAAGAAACGTATTCAGAAGATGAAGAAGAGGAATCATAATTAGAAATAGATGTATTAGAAGATAAAAAAGAATCAACTGTTAAATAATTTGAAATCATATTATTAGAAAATTCTTCTAATTCATTTAAATATGCATTACTCTTTGGAACTGTATCCCCAGTATTATTCATAAAACTTTCTATATTTTCTAAACAGTTATTCTTTATACGTTTTTTCATGAAAATAAAACTATTTTCATTTTTATAATTAATAGGTAGGTTAGAATCATTACTTAAAAAAGGTATATGGAAATGCTTTAATTTTTGTAAAGAATTTGATAAATTAGAATTTATGCTATCATTATTTTCCTCATCTTTATATTCTATGTTAAAAATATTATTATGTATTGATTTTTCACTAGAGCATTTTAAATTTCTTTTATGTTTTACACTTCTTTTTTCTGTTTTATTTCTACTTGAAAAAATATTAAATGATTTCAAATTTCTATGATTATTAATATTGAATGTATTCACATTTTCATTACTCTTATAATTTAAATTAAATTTTCCATTGCAATTATTAGGACATACATCTTTTGAACTTTTATTTTTAGCATCACTATGTTCTATCAAATTATTACAAGAATTCTTATATAGAAAATTCCCACAACTTGAAAATTCCATATTTTAAAAAAAGAAAATATAAAAATTATTTAAAAAAAAAAAAAAAAAAAAAAATTAATAAAATTAATAAAATTAATAAAATTAATGAAATTAATAAAATTTGAAAATAGTGAGTAGTTATCATATTTTTTTATTTAACATTTTTAAATATTTCTTCATTGAAACTTTTAACTTTGTATTAACTGCTTCTATAAACATAACTCCACACATCAACTAGAATAACTAAAGTTTGTTTTTTTTTTTTTTTTTTAATTTATAAATAGGAAAATATTTTTAAAATTAAGAAATTCAAACAAAAAGAACTACCTTTTTGACTTTCCACACAGATATATTTTATTTTAAAAAAAATAATGAAACAATATATAAAAGTTAATATATCTAAAACTCTAAAAAAAAAAAAAAAAAAAAATCATAATTAATGATAATTTAAAAAGTAAATATTAAAAAAATAATATTCTATATTAGCATAAGTAAATTTTAGAAATTAAAAAGTATTATATATTTCAAAGATTTTAAACAAATTATCTATTTATTAAATAAAGTTATCCATTTTGTAAGTAAATTAATCTTTAAATAAATTTTTATAATTTTAAAAACTTTATTTTTATAAATATTCATTTAAAGAATATCTATTTTTGTGATAAATTTTATAATCGTTTAATTATTTCATTGAAGTTTATATTTTAAGTGATAAAATTATAAATGTTCTATAATATTAGTAAGTATCTACCTAATTATATAAATTAATAAATATAACATTATATTTTACAAAAAAGAATACATAAAAATTTAATTGAATACATATTAATATCTTTAACATAATATTTCCTTTAAGAAAAAAAATTCATAATAATAAATTGGATTTCATTTTATCTGTGTAGTCTTTCTTTTATCTTTCTAAAAATTTTTTGAAATTTATTTTAATATAAATATATATTTTAAATGTTTTTTATAAACTATGATGATTTAGATTAATAGGATAAAATAAAAAAAAATACTAACAAAAATATTGAATTCAAAAAAAAAAAATACATAAAATAATACACTGCTAATATATTAATTATTTTTATAAAAAAAAGTTATAAACATCTTATTTTTGAAGAGTTTTGTAACTAAATTTTTTTAATAATGATCCTGAAATTTTTTAAAATTGGTTTTAATTTATTATATGATTAATATCCTTTTTTTAAATTTAACAAAGTTTTTTCCTTTTTTTTTTTTTTTTTTTTTCTTTTAGCTTATTTATATTATTCC
>NW_021628228.1:1029081-1030931 GCF_900005855.1 Plasmodium gallinaceum | reverse complement strand
AAAAAAAAAAAAAAAAAAAAAAATTTTAAATGAATATTTTGTAAAATAATGAAAACCATATAATTAAAGTATAATTATAAATTTATAAAAAAATTACTTTATAAAATATATAAAAGTGAAGTATTTTAAATAAATTGATTTCTTTTTGAGTTAAGCAAAAATGTGAATCTTTATAAAAAAAAAAAAAAAATTTTAAATAAGAATTAAAAATAAGTATAGAGAAAAAAAAGAAAAAAAAAAAAAAAAGGTAGTTATATATACAGATGTAATTTATTTTTGTTTTATTTTTTCTTTAAATGGAAAATTGGGTTTTAGTTAAAAATAAATATAAATTGAAAAAAAATAAAAACAAAAAAATAGAAGAATTATATATTAATAAAGAAGAAGAAAAATATTTGACTTATAATACAGAAAATTATAAAGAAAATTTAGATAGTGATAAAAAACATATAGAAAGAATCTATAATGAAATAAAAAAAGTAATATCATCTTTAGAGAAAAGTATTTTTTTTATAAATTTTCAAAAAAAGTTTAATGAGATAAATAGAAATAATATTAACATTGGAGTAATTTGTTTAGGTTTAGGATCTTTAACTGATATAAACTCCAATAATAAAAAATCATGTTTTTATCAATTGAGTTTTATATTATTATTAAAAAAAATATATAAAATTGATAACATATATATATATGATCCTAAAATTACAAAAATAGATAAAAATATTTATAATAAATTTAACATAGAAATATTAACTTGTCTTCAAAAGAATTATATAAAACATCAAAATACAGAAGAAGAAGAAGATAAAAATAATAATTTTAAAGAAAAAAATAATTATGATAAAAATATTAAGACAATCAGAATTACAAATCAAAATGAAAAAATTTTATTATTTATGCCACATTGTGATATAAATTTATATGGAGAAATTTTATATTATATTTTTATGTATGAAAAATTAATTTACCAAAATGCTCATTTTTTTATTCATTTAGAAAATATTATTTTTCTTGGTAACAGTTTTGATTATTATAAAGATCACATTTATTTGTATAAACCTTTAGGATTACCTTCTTGTATTCTTCAAATGCTATGTGAATATGAAAAACATTTAAATATTAAAATAAATCAAATAATTGTAAATAAATTAAAAAATCATTTTAAAGAAGCTCATTTTATATTTTATATTCTCAACTATTCAAAAGAAATTAAATTCCCAATATTTTATGAATTTATATCTGCTTTTAATGATTTATCGATTACATTATTTAATAAAATAAATAATAAGTTAATTTTTTGGTCAAATGTTTATAAAAATTTGATTGATTAAAAATAAAAAATATTTTACATACATAAAATATATATATATGTATTTATTTTATTTATTTATTTATTTCCTTTTATTTGTTTCCTTTTATTTATTTCCTTTTATTTATTTCCTTTTATTTGTTTCCTTTTATTTATTTCCTTTTATTTATTTCCTTTTATTTTAAACTTTCTCCAAAAAAAAAAAAAAAAAAAAATTTAAATATATCTTTTTATTTTTTATCAATTTATTTATATTACTCTAATTAATTTCACTATATTAATATAATCAATTAATTTTTTTTTTTTTTTATCTTCTTCTTTTTTGAAGTTATTTAAATAGCATTAATTACATTTAAAAACTTTTACAACTTTTTCTAACTGCACTATTATATATAAAAAAAAAGCTAAAAAAATAAAATTATTTTTTAACATAAAACCATTGTTCTTTAAATTATAAAGAAAAAAAAAAAAAATAAAAAAATAAAATTATAATAAAATGCTAATAGTCTAAATTATATATATTTGAAAATAAAACAAAAAA
>NW_021628228.1:994561-1028081 GCF_900005855.1 Plasmodium gallinaceum | reverse complement strand
AAATTTTTAAAAAAAAAAAAAAAAAAAAAAAAAAAAAAGCATACTAAAAATATTGTATGGTATATTTTATTTAAAGTTATACACACACATTTCTAAATAAACCTTTTTTAAAGAAATCATAACTATTATAATTAAAATATGTTTATTAACTAATATGGAATTAAGTATTATAAATATTATATTAAAAGGAATCATAAAGATATAATATCTTTTTTTTTTTTTTTACTTTTTTATTTTATTCACAAGATTTAATTTCTTCCACTATATTTCTTGGTATTATTTTATTATTCCATAAACAGAAATTATTATTATTTTGATTGGATCTTAAAACTTTTCTATTTCTTTTTTGTTTTTTATCTATACAAGTATCCCATTCTGACCATGGAGAATATTTACAATTAACATTATCATTTTCTACTTTTCTACATAAATAAAAACTGTTAACAGTACACTTCCTTGGTACATATAGAGGATTCTCTTTTTCTTTTTGTTGCATTTCTTCTTTTGTAATATAACCAGAAGCACCTATAATTTCAAAATCTGGATGTTCTTTATCAGATCCTTCTTTGCATATAACAGCTAATTCATAATCAATTACAACAGACATATTTTTAAATCCTTTATCTTTTGAATTATCACATAATCTTTGCATCCATAAAGGTGTTGCTCTCTTTCTTTCCATTTCATTTTTTATTTGATTAAGTTTTACTTGTATATCTGTAACATCTTCTTCATTACACATTATATATCCTCTTGGACACCAACAACTGAAAATTTAATTAAAATAAAGAACTTAATCATTTATAAATAAAAAAAAAAAAAAAAAAAAAAAAAAACATTATAATGGTGCATTCAAAATATATACAATACATTACAAGTTGGTGTTAATAAAAAGTAAATAAATTGAAAATATTAAAATTGTAACTAGTGTGTTAAAAAATATACAAATTTATAAAAATAAAATATAAAAAAAATTAAAAAATTCAATAAGAAAAAGAAATCAACGTAAATTTTAAGAAATAAAATTAAAAAAATATAAGTTTATAGCTAAAACTTTATACAAAAAAAAAAAAAAAAAAAATAAAAAAGTGAATTACTTTTGTAAATCTCCTTCTTTTGCTGAAAATATTACACATGTATTTCCATTAATTTCAGGATCTAAGTTAAGCCACTTATTTTTTTTTTTTTCGTTTTCATCACTAATATCAAGTGAATTTTTTCTTGAAGATTTCCTATTCAATTCCAAAGTAATATTTTGAGCAAAATAAAAAAAAATTGAAAAGAATAAAAAACAACTTATTTTCATTACATCAAATATTAAAAAAAAAAAAAAAAAAATTCATGCTTCTATTTCCTTTTTTAATTAAATATTAACGAAACATTCATAAAAATGTTATGTTGTAAATTTTTGAGATAAAAGTAGATAAAAGCATTTCGAATAAAGCATTAATAATAAAAAAAACCCACAAGAGAAAAATATAATTATTTTAAGAAAAAAAAAAAAAAAAAAAAAAAGAGAGACTATTCTCTAATACTATAGGTGTAATTTATTTTTATGCTTTTTTATCTGTATATTAATGTTCTATTAGAATTGCAAAAGTTTATATAATAATATAATATATGTATTTAATATATTTTTTTTTTCTTTTTTTTTTTTTTTTTTTATGAATTTTTTATTTCTTATTCTTATTACTTCTTGGCTTATTATTTTCATATTTCAACTTGATTTAGGTTCAACATCTTTTTGCATGCAATAATTTTATAAATGTAATGAGCTTTTTCTTTTTTTTTTTTTTTTTTTTTTTTCTGATTAATTCTTACAACTGTTGCAAAAAAAAAGCTTTAATTAAAAATGAAAATAAAAAAAAGAGAGAGTAACTTTAATGAAAAATGAAAATAAAAAAAAGATGGTAACTTTAATGAAAAATGAAAATAAAAAAAAAGAGAGAGTAACTTTAATGAAGATTCAATTTATTCTCATCTTTATCTTTTAAAAATAAAATAATATTAATGCATATAGAGACAAGCATCAAAAAAAAGTGTTCTTAACTTTTGTTACACCAAGTTTAATTCAAATCTTATTTATAATATAAAAAAGTAAAATAATAATTAAAAGGAGAAAAAAGTGTTTTTATTTTTTGTTTATTTTTAAATATTAAAAAAAAAGAAAAAAGAATAAAAAAAAAAAAAATAATTAAATATAACAAAGTTTAAAATTTGTATATATGACAAAAATTAATGTGTTTTGTGTGTAAAATTTTTATATTACGCATATTTAAAAAAGAAATAATTTTTAAAAAAAAAATAAGATATATTCTATTGAATATTTTCACATTTCTTATAAATTTAATGAAATAATTTTTAAATATATATACATATATATATATATATTATTAACTATAATTTTTATTAACAACATATTTTTTTATTGTAACATTTGAATAAATATTTAAGTGCCAAATAAATATATGGTATGATATTATATAACAATAACAATATGAAAATGTTAATAATAATATTTAATAAAAAAAAAAAAAAAAAAAAAAAAAAAAAAGCTTTTTTAAAATATAATATTTAAAAGAGGATAAGTGTATTAGGTAATATATACATATATATATATATACATATGTTTTACTATTTTTCTATTTTTAAATTATTAACTTTTTAATTAGCAATTAAAACTATTTTCATTTATAGTAATTTTACAAAAAATTTCTTCAAGATATCTTTTAAATTTTTTTAAAAAATCATGAATATCTTGAAATTCTATAATATTATTTAGAAATGGAATTTTTGTTAATACTTCATTAAAAGTAATATATATATCATCAAAAAATTTTTTTAAAATATCAACAGATGACTTTTTGATTTTTTCGTTATCATAAATTGATGAATCTAGCATAATAGAGCTAATATCATAATTTCTTGAAGCAGCATCAGATGTATATTCAAAATAAAATTCTGCTCTTGATAAGAGTTCTTTTAATAAAGTAATTAATGAATAATTACTAATATACTCAGATCTTCCATTCTTATCTTTTAAAAAACGTCCAATATAATTTTTTTCATTATAACTCTTTTCTTCATTATAAAAGAAAAAGGAGCAATTATTTTTATCACCATTAATCCACATTGTAAATAAGTAATAAATAATTATAGCTATTTCATGTTCTTCTAAATGTGAGGATTTTTGATGTTTTAAATTATTATGAATCTTAACGTAAACATTTATTAATGATTTATATTCAACTTTGTGATTTAATAATAGATTAGATATCCAAACTATATAAAAACAATAATTTTTATAACTTAAAACTATTAACTCACGATTATTTGTTATATTTTCATTATTTTCATTTTCATTAAAGCAGTAATTTATGTTATATAAATAATACAAAGATTTTCTATCATTTCTATCTATGGCTATGTTATCATTCTTTATTTTTTTTTTTAATTCTTCCTCTTTTTTTCTCAACTCTTTTTCATCATTTTCTTTGTCATCTTCGTATTCTGTTTCGTTTTCCTTTTCTTTTTCTTCTTCTTCTTCTTCTTCTCTTTCCTCATAATTATCAATATAGTCGTGATAAGAATACACACTTCGCAATTTCTGATTAACAACTTTAGTTATCAATGAAAATGGTGATAATTTCGAAAAAATTATTTTATCTTGATTTGTTTTATATTCATATGATTCATTAATTAAAATTACATTCATTTGTGAGTCAAGATATATTAATGGGATACAATTTAAAAGATAAATTAACTTCATTTTCTCATTTTTTTTTGTCTTTAATACTCCTATCTTGTTTTTTAAAAGAGATCTTACTTTCTTTATTTCAAATAAATTGTTCATAAATTTATGCATTTTTATAACAACTAATAAATATAAACAATTCTTAAATTTTATATCATATAATTTCAGTATATCTCCAATATAATTAATTATAAAATTTATATTTTCAAAAGATATGGTTAAGGAAAATGAAAAATCTAATAGCCTTTCAAAACAAAAAGAATATTTAGAAAAATAAAAAGAACTACATTTTATATCATTTTTTAGCATATGATTAACTGTTGAAAAACAGTTAGAATTTAATTTATCTATTTTATCTTTTTTTTTATCACATAATATTATTAATTTTAATAAATTAAAAGATGGAAGAAAATTTTTAAATAAAAATTTGCTTCTAGAAAATATTTTATTTTTTAAATCTTCCTTTGTATGTATATTTTTCTGAATTATAATTAGAAACTCTTTAAATGTATCTATTATATCTATTATTCTTTTTATATTTATTTTATTATTAACGTTATTTATTTGATGATTATAATCAGTTATTACGTCACCTATATGTTCGTATTTACTTTTAGAAAGATAATCATACATATTTGAAAAGGATTTTCTTATTACCTCAATTTCTTCACTATTTATATTTTCAAAATGTTCAAGAACTTTTTTAATTTCTTCCTTTGATCCTGTCATAAGAATATCAAAATAATCCTTTAAGATATCCCATTGACAAAATTTATAAACATAAAAAACAAATAAATTTATTATTTCATGAAATAATAATTTATGATAGTTTAAAGATGTTTTACATTTCTTAATTTCTTTTAAATTTAAATAGTAAGCATTTTGATTGGATAAATATTCTTCCTTCAGTTTAAATAAGCATTTATTTTTATTAAATAAAGTTTTTATAGATTTATGAAATTTTTCATCATATGTATTAGTTTTATCAACTATATAATAATTTTTTAAAACTTCTTTATCTAATGCACAATTTATATTAAGTAATTCATGAATAGTTTTTTTTTTTAAACTTTCATTTAATTCATTTAAATTTCCTTTTTTTTTATGCACAAAATAATTATTAGTTTCATCATTATAGGAATCTATATATTCATTTAATAATTTATTTTTTTGATAGTTTTTATTTTTAAAATTACACACCTTTTGAATTATAAAAATCTTTGTTTTCATACAATTATCAATATATTCCATTCTCTTTTTTAAACTTGGAAAAGAAATTATTTTAAAAAGATACTTATATATGTTATAAAAAATATTTTTAGTTTCATTGTTATATAAAGGGTTTGATAGTAGATAACTATTCCCTATATAGTTGTTTTCATAAATATAATTATTGTTTGTTAATTCATTTATAAAAGATTTTTTATTTATACTCTTAAAATCTAAAAAATATTCACTGATGTGATTATTTATAGATGAAAAAATATCACAACTTGATTCATTATTATTATTATTATTATTATCAATAATAATATTTTCATTTTGTTCTTCTTTTTTCTTTTTAATTCCTCCTGATTTCTTTTCTTCATCTTTTTCTTTTTCTTCTTCTTCTTCTTCTTCTTCTTTTACATTTTCATTTTCTTTCAATTTTTTTACTTCATTTTTATAAATAGTACTTAATAAATTATCTTCTATAGAAATGTTCCATTGACAAAAAGCCTTTCTAGCAAAAAATATTACAATGTCTTGATATTTTAGTTCTCTAAAATAATAAACAAATGCATCTCTTATATTTAATTCATTAAGTTTAATGAAATAATATAAATACTGAGATATATTTAATTCAAAAATAGAACAAGGAAATTCATTTTTACATTTATACAAAACTAAATTAAAAATAAAGAAATGAAAATTTATATCACTAGAATATTCTAATAATGTAATAAGAAACTTTTTAATTTTTTTTTTTTTTTTTTCATTATTTTTATATAAATATTTCATATAATTCACATGGACAATTTTCTCTACTGGTAAGAAACAACTACTATATAAAACGAAGTAATCATAATCATATTCTACATCTATATTGTTTATAAGAATTTTACTTGAATAATATTCTTTTAAGTTAAAAAAATTATCATATATTGATTTTAAATTTTTTTTTTCAATAAAATGTTCACTGTTTTTATCTTTAAAATTTAATGATTTATAAAAGGAGTCTATATATAAACTAATTAAAGTACTCGCACACTTATAGTAATCAGCTTTATATAATAAAATAATTAATTTGAATATATTAATACTTATTAAGGCATCTTTTAGATTTTCATTTATAAAATGTTCTGCTCTTCTTTCAGATGCTAAAAATTCATCATATTTGTCATTTTTATAATATTCATAATTCTCTTTAATTTTCATTTTTTTTTTTAAAAAAATTTCTTCTTCAATCTTCTTTGTTAAAAATAAAGCAAGAAATTCGTTTTTATGAATAATATATCCTTGAAAAAATTCAATCGGTATATACTTTTCTGATTTGATGATACTAAATAAGCACTGTTTTAATATATCTCTATAAGTTTTACTAAAATATGTTTTCATAAAGTTACATTTTGTTAATAAATCAAATAATGTACTTGATAAATATAAAAAATTCTGCTTATTATTAATATCATTCTTTTTAATTATATTTTTATTTTTATAATAATCACTAATAATTATAGAATAAATTAGTAAATATTCTATGCTAAAATTTATAAAATTTAAAATGGAATAAAATTCATTTATCTCATTTACCATTATTAATGTATAATCATAGTATATATTTATAATTGAAATATCAGTCATTTCTTTAATTTTATTTGCATAATCATTTTTCTTTTTTAATAGGTTTGTTAAAACAATACTTACACATAAACTAAGACATTTTAATTTTTCAATTAAATTTAAACAACAATCTAAAGGTACATTCCCATTTAATATTATCAATTCATTATCTTCATAAAAACTTCTTTTTCTTTTCTTTTTTAATTGTATATCATCATTCATTCTTACTATACAATAATCTTTCATATTGTAAAAAGTTTCTTCACCTTCTTCATTTTTATCTTTTGAGATAACAGATATTCCTAAATCTAGCAAAATAAAAAAAAAATAAATAAATAAAAATATGAAAAAAAATAAAAATATGAAAAAGTTGGAATATGAAAAAGTAAAAAAAATGAAATGAATTTTCTTTTTGTATACCTTTTGAACATTCAGATATTTTCATAAATTTTCTAGATTTTTCAAGGTAATTATTTGAACATTTAAAAATATTATTATTTTGATATTTTTCACATGAAAATAAATGAATAAACATAACTGGTTTCAATAAACGACTTAGTAATAATAACAAACCCCTTGATAATAAATTTAATGAACTGTTGTAAAAATTCACATTTTTTAAAAATATAATATCAAAATTTTTATTAGTTAAATATTCAAATGCAAAATTACCACTTTTATTTTTTTCTGAATCTAGAAATTTTTCTTTTGTACTTTTTTTTTCATAAATATTAAATAAATTACAAGATTCCATATCATTTAGTAATATATTTTCACTAAATTTATCTTGTAAATTATCATTTTTGTTTTTATTGTTATTATTTTTAATTATTTCATTTTCTATATCATCTATACTATCATTAAATAAATGATTTATTCCTTTAATTTTTCTCGTCTTGATTTCTAATTCCATTGCTTTTTGCAACTTTCCCTGTTTAATAATATAATCAGCACTTTTATCAATGAAACCAAATTTAAATGGAGTTGGTTTATATATTTTATTTAGTATATCGTAATCTATTTGATTAGTTGATTCTTTTATTTTCATATATTGATCTTCTTTTCTTTGTAATTTTTGAATGTATATTTTTTCTAATTGCGTTTTTTTATCATTTTCTTTTTGATTGAAATAAAAAGAAGTATTTTCCTTTGATTTTTGCATTAATTTATTTAATTTAGGGGATAAATTACTAGATTCTTCTGGTTTATTTTTAATAAATTTCTGATTATTATTATGAATACTGTTAAAACACATTATTTCAAATTTATAAACATGATTTAGTAATAAACACCATATAATAAACAAAAATTCATCATTAGAAGAAATATGTATTATTTGGTTTATAAAATATTCATATATTAATTCATAATCATTTTTTTCTCTCATCAAATTAAAAGAATTTTGTTTTTTTATTATATGATTTTTTTTTTCATAATTCATTTTAACTGGCATATTTGCTCTTTCATTTTTATTTAAAATATTTTGTTTTATATTTTTATAAAATTCATCCGTATTATTTTTTAAATGTTCTTTTATTTTTAATTCACTTAAAACAATGTTTTTTATATTTCTATTCTCAAAAGTTACATTATAATTTAAATAATTATTTATCATTTTTTCTATTCTCTGAATTTTTGTATTTTTAGTAATATAATAAATATGTTTTTTTGTTATAATTACTAAATCATAATACTGTTGATATTCACTAATGGTATTCTCATCTAAATAAAATGGTGGCATACTTTCTATTTTTCCTTTTTGTTTGTTAATATTCCTTTCACTATCTTTATATATAAAATTTTTATGAACACCTATATCATTATTAATTAAATTCCTTTTATTATATATATTAGATATATTTCTATTATAACCATAAAAATTGATGTTTTCCTCTTTTTTTGTAGTGTTCATATGGTTTAAATTATTTTCATAAGTTAAATTCATCATATTATCCTCATTTTTATTTATCATATTATTTCTGTTATCATATTTAATTTTATCAACGTAAAAATCTTTTATTATATGATCTTTTTGAGATTTCTCAAAAAACTCGTGGAAATAATAATTTTTTTTTTTATAAATTATACCA
This sequence comes from Plasmodium gallinaceum, assembly GCF_900005855.1. NCBI lineage: Eukaryota > Apicomplexa > Aconoidasida > Haemosporida > Plasmodiidae > Plasmodium > Plasmodium gallinaceum. Next base: position 1,019,414 of record NW_021628228.1, on the reverse strand, counting down.
ATTATTTCTTCATTTATGTAATATTCATTTAAATGTTTAAAAACATATTTATTTTTATTATAATTAGAAATATTGGTGTTAACAAATTCATCTGAATTTGTTAATAATTGTACTTTATAAAAAAATTTGTTTTCCTTTTTCTTTTTATTAAGTTGGTTATCTTCATCTTTTCCATCATTTTCATCATAATCATCTTCATCATTTTCATCATCATCATTATCTTCATCATTTTCATAATCATTTTCATCACTTTCGTCATAATCATTTATATTTTCTTCATCCTCCATTTTTTTTTTATTTTTTTTAACTTCATTATTATCTATATTTTCCATATCATTTGTATTTCTTCTCATTATTTTTGCGTTATTATCTTTTATGGAAACAAATTTTTTTGTTTTTTTTATTATATCTATATCCTCTTGACTTAATAAGTTTTTATTTATATTACTTAATTTGTTACTATCTATACTCTTATATTTTTTTATATCTTTTTTTTTAATAATAACATAAAAATTTTTTAAGTAGAGAGTAAAAACAGCTTGAGAATCCTTTCCATCAATTTTTAATCCTTTTTTATGAGGAAAATTTTGAAAATCTCTTAAAACAAATTTATAATTATTATTGTCTAAATTTTTCACAAGTGATAAATAATATATATTGAAATTATTATCTATAAGTTTTAAAAAAATATTATTTCTCTCATGTACACAGTTAATATGTATATCAATAATATTTAATTTATTAAAAGAATTTTTATTTATGATACATGGAGATAAATATTTTCTATTATTATTACTGTAAAAAAAATCATTATTAGTATTGAAACAATCATGATAAACTAAATTATTATCATCAATAAAATGTATATTTTTCAATTCTTTTATTAAATCATTTTTTGTAAATATAATAGTTTCTGATATGTAATTCTTTTTATTATCTATTATACTTGATAATAATTTCACATAAATATCACTATTCTCATATAACACATATAGTATAGATCTATCATGATCAATTAATATTTTTCTTACTTTATTTCTATAAAAAGAGAAATATTTTAATGAATAAGTATTAAATACTTTTTTTAAATGATACTTAATTGGAACCAATTGTAAATCATCACAGTAAATATTTTTGTTATATTCATCTAAAATTTCTCTATCACTTAAAAAATTAGTTTTTTCTTCTTTTTTATACTGATGGATTAAGATATTTTTATTTTTAGTTTCTATATTATTTTCGTTTTTTGATATATCTACTACACTTTTCTTTTGCGAAAATAATGCTTCATTTACGCTACTAACTAATGCATCTAAAGAATTAATAATTATTTTTTTAAAAATATTTAGTGGTTTGAATAATTCTTTTTTTTCGTAAATAAATTCATATATAATTCCATTATCTTGGGCTAAAAATATTCTCTCATTTTTTTCATCTGAACAAATAAATTCAATTTTCTTTTTTATATCTTTAGGTAATTTAAATAATAAAAACAAATATAAATTAAAATAAAATGGATATATGGTTTGATATATTAACTGTTCATTTACTGAAATATTAAAATCTTCTTCACAATTAAAATATAAATGAATGTTAAAAAAATAAAAAGAGTTTTCAGTTATAATCATTAAATAATAATTTTTTATAGAATTATAAAAAGTGTCTAATGGAAAAAATTTATTCAAATATACGATATCTATACACTCAAGAGGTGCATCTATTATTAATGTCATTACCTTACTATTAATATTATTTAAATTATATAAATGCAAATAATTTATGTCATTATATTTTTCATAAAACCATAATATATTAATTTTTTCTATTATTCCTTTTTTTATATAATTTATTTTTGTTCTCGATTTTTGCTTTTTTCTTAGTAATAATAAATCAAATTTTCTAGCATATATATTATAAAAAATATCTTTGTTTTTGTTACAATTTAATAAATAATTTGTTTTATAAATATTATTATAAAATAAAATATTTTTCTGATTATTTTCATGTATAATTTGTTCATCGTTTAATATCATTTTGCATAATCTTAAAAATAAATTAAAGTCACATGTCAAATTTAATTGTTCCTTTTTTAATTTTTCTGTATCATCTTTTTTTTTTATTTCTTCATAATTGTCTATTAAACAATCTAAGGCATTATCAAATATTTCTGCAAATTTTTTTTTTATATCTAATTTTTCATCTTTATTATCTTGCAGATCAGAAGTACATAATAAAGAATTTTCTATAATATTTAATTTTTTTTCTATAGAATTTAAATAATCTCCTGATTTTATTTCAGATAATAAAATTTTATATTTATCATAAATATAATTCATATTTACCGAGTTATCTTTTTCTATTTTATTACCAAAAAAAAAGTTATTATATTTTTTCATTTCTTCATATCCTTTTATACCACTATATTTTCTTTTATTTATATAAGAATCATTAATTACTTCATTTATATGACAATTTTTCTCTTTTTTTTTTTCCTCTTCTTCATTGTCATATATGAAATTATTTTTACTATTATACTTATTATTGTTGCTATTAGTTAAATTTAGTATCCTTTGAATAATTTTTTCATTCTGTTTTATTTCTTCCTTGTTTTTCTCTAAATCTTTCACTTTCTCATAATCCTTATTTAAATTTGTTTTTGTTTCATTAGAGTTCGATAAAATGTTTAATAAAAATTCTTTCTTTTTATTAACACTGCTCATTCGTGTGTTTAAAAATGAATTATCACTATCAATACTTTTGTTCATAATAAAACTATTATACAAATTTTTAATATTGTTAAATATAAATATAGATTTTTTTTTGTTTAAACTATTTTGTTCTTTGCATGTATAATCTGATTTGTTATTACAACTCAATTCTTTTTCATCATTTATAATATTCTTCCTTTCCAAATCATCCTTTCCCTCATTATCAATAGTTTCTAATAATTCTTTATCTTGCATAAATTTACTCTCTTTATCTATATCATCAGGAAATCTTGAAAAAATAGAACAATTCAGATTTTCATTTTCAAAGATTGACATATCACATAGGTCTTCAATACCACTATTATTTACAAAAAAACCTTCGTTTTTTTCATTTAAATTTTCAATAGCAAAAAAATTTTCTTCTTCTGATGATGATTCATTATTTAATTGAATTTCCTTTTTTTTTACACTATTTATACTTTTAACAAAATTTTCACAATTATTATTATACTCACTATTCTTTTTATTTTTAATAAACTTAATTTTATTTATTTCTTTATTTATATCTTCGTTTTCTTTTCCCTTACTATTTTTATTTATATTTATTTTGTCTTTTTCTTTTATATTTCCATTAGTATAATTCTTTTTACAATGTTCAGACTTTTTAAGATGACTTTTTTCTTCAATAAATGCATGTTCTAAATTTTTTATTTTTTTATCTTCTAATGGATTTTTTAAATCTTTTTTAAAAAAAACATTTTCCTTAACATCATTATATGTTTTTCTAATGCATATATTTTCCGAAAAAATTTTATTATTTAAATCCTTCGATTTTTTATTATCATTTGTATCTATTTTTTTTTTTGTTTCTTTCTTATTTAAACTTTTTCCTTCCGAATTTTCATTATCACTATCTATATTTTCTTCATTATCTACATCTAAATTTTTCATTTCTCTTTCTTTTTCTGAAATATATTGTTCATCTTTTTCTGTTGATGTTTTTATTATGTTTATATTTTTTTCTTCATTAATTTTTCTATTTTCTTTTTCATATATATCCTTATTCATATTAAAAGAAAAAAAAAAAAAGTATATTAAATACTAAAAAAAAAAAAAAAAAAAAAAAAAAGTTTACGTATATATATTTATAAAGAGTATTTCATAAAATTTTCTTATATATATAAAACATTTAAATGTATTTTTGTTCTTTATTTTCTACATTAAATATATTCTTTAAAATTTTTAAATCGGAATAAACATAAGAAAAAAAAAAATATATTTTTTTAAAGAATTTTTTTTTCTTTTCATATTTTTTTTAATTTTTAAGAAAAAATAAATATATTCATATTAATTTCCATAAATGCTTTAATTATAAATAACTAAATAAAAATATTTTTAATAATAAATAATTATAATAAGAAAATTATTCAAAATTTAAAAAAAAAAAATAAAAAATAAAGAGAATACACAAAAAACATTTAAACAACACAATCGTAAAAAAAAAAAAAATATATATATATAATAATACACGTATGTATTTTATTTATTTTAAAATTGTAATTGAATTTTTTTTTTTTTTTTTTAATTTATATATTCATCTAAATTTTTTCTTTTATAAAATGTAAAGTTAATAATTTTTATATATATATACATATATATATATATCTTTTTTTTTTTCTTTATTTCTCATTTTCATTTTTTTTTTTTTTTTTAAATTACATTTAAGAAACACATATATATATACATGAAATTAAGAACACTAATATTTTTAAATTGTTATAATTTGTTTATAAAAAATGAGAATTTTCTCAAATTCAATTGTAACTTTTATAAAATAATGCCATTTTTTTTTTTTATGAAGTTTTTTTTAATTTAATTATAAAAGGATATATTAAAAAAATGTTTATAGATATATATACAAAACATTTTTTTTTTTTTTTTTTCTTTTAAATAAAATATATATAGATATATATGTTTATTATTTCTTTTCAAAATATCATAAAATTATTTACAATAATGCATTTGTAACAATTTTAATTTTTGTAACATTTTTTTTTAAAAAGGAAAAGATATTTAAAAATTTATATGAATAAAGTTTAAATTTAAAATATAATAAAAGAATACAAGTATCAAAAAAAATTAAAGAAATAAGAGCAAAAATGTTAGATGGTTATATATCGAATAAAAAAATATATGAATTGATTTGTAATAATAAATATAGTCGATATGAAAATGAAATTAAGGAAGTATTTGAAAATAAATATTGTAAAATATTAAATTATTTGAATTTAGATAACAAATATCATGATGTAATTTCAATGAAACTTCAACAATTTATTAATGAAAACTTAACATTTAATGAATCAAAATCATATTTTTTTGGATTCTCTAAAGAGTTGTTAGTACATTGTTTAAAGGTATATTTTTATGAAGAATATTCTAAGAAAAAAAATTTTAACAATTTAAATAATTATAGCTTAAATGAAGATATACTTATGAAGAAGATTCAAGATAACAGTGATTCAATTGATATGGATAAATTACATCTAATATATTGTGATGAATATTTTTATATATTTAGAAATATTTTGTACGTTTTAAAAAAATGTGATATATTTTATTTTTACCTAAATTATAAACCAGAAGATTTCGAATATGAAAAAAATTTTCTTTTTATACTTTTTTCTATATTAGAGAAAAAATTTAATATTCATCAACTGATACAAATATATTTTGATACTTATAAGGATACTAATAATTACTTTGAACTTATAAAAATAAATAATTTAGAAAATACATCATGGGTTTATAAATATATTCTATTATTTCTAAATATACAAATATACTGTATTAATATCTTTTTTTATTTGCAATTAAGATTAAATGTATTATCAAAAAGCAATTTTAAATCTTTTTTAAACATTTTTTTAACATTTTCAAATATTAATTTAGCAAATAATTATATCTACAGTGATATTATTACAAATACTCTTCAACAAAAAGAATACTCAATTATATTTTTAATTTTTTCCATAAGTAATTTAATAACATTTGATGATATAAGTAAATATGTTAAATGCTCTTCATCAAGTAATTTATTTAAATTGTTTTTTTATTTTAAAAATGAAAATTCAACCTATAATTTTGAACAAAATATACTAATGTTATCACAATGCCTCTATTATTTTGATGATATTATTAAAAATTTTGTTTTCATTGATGATAATTTTGTATATAAAAAAATTCTCTTAGATATTATTAACAATTCCCTCTGTAGTGAAGAAAATATATACGAAAAAAAAGAGAATAATAATGATAGCATAAATTTTAAAAATGGAGAAATAGAAGAAGAAGAAGAAGAAGAAAAAAAAAAATATAGAAAAAAAGAGGGTAATTACATGGTTTCTTATAACATGAATACTAGTGAAACTAATAATAATAGTAATATTCAAATTTGTAATTTAAATAGTTTAGAAAATCCTAATTATTATAATAGCTACTCCATAAGTGGTGATAATGAAAATCAAAGTTATTCAGATTTAGGAGATCTTAATATTTCATTAATAAAAGATATTAGAAAATATATAGAAAGAAAAGAATTTTTTAAAAAAAATATCAACATAGATATGTTTTTAAATATATGTAATTCTATTTTTAAAAAACAGAATTTTCTTTTGTTTTTGTATGATATAAAAAAAGCATATAAAAATATTAAAATATATATAGATTATCTACAAAATGAAAATTTTCAATATAATATCTATTTATTTAAATATTTTTTTTATGATTATGACTATAATAGCACAGAAATCATAACAAATGATAAAGAAAGGAAAAAATTATTATCTCCATTCATTTCTGTTGAATGTAAGAATATTTTATTACAAATTTCAACACTTTTTTTTTCTTATGATTATTTAAAAATGTTCTCAATTAAAAAAAATAACGAAAAGAAATGTATTCATAATAATAGAAAAAAAAATAATGCAATATATCATCCTATAATTTTACACAATGTGAATAAATTACTATTGGAATTTTTTTATAATAAAATGTGTAATTCATCAATAGATACCTTGCTTACTTTTAATCATAATTTATTATCAATATATAGAATATTAAAAGTCTTGATAGGAAACAATTCAAATTTAGTTAGTTTTAATGAAGTTTGTAAAATTATAGAATCATTAAATGATAATAACAAAAATAAAAGTATAATAGATTTTGAGCATATTTTATATTATAAAATATTGGATATTTTAAAGAAAAAAAATATAAAAAAAAATACTATATATATAACTTATTTGGAATATTATTATATTTTAATTGACTACATATGTAAATATTTATATAACAATTATTGTAAAAATATAAAGAATGATTTTTTTAAGGATAATAATTTTACCTTTTTTAAAAATATAATTATATTTTTTTGTAAAATTTTAAGTATAAATAAATGTTTTCATATTTTAATAGAAGTAAAATTACAAAATTATTTCAAACTTACTTATGATATAAAAAATAGTTTCATCAACATTTATACATATCTTTTTTTTTTCTCTTTAAAATATAATGAACTAAAACCATTAAATTACTCCATAGTCAGTTGTTTGTTATTCTTATTAAAAAAAAAAAATATTAATAAATTAAATGCTTACATTTTTCAAATGTTTTCATATATGGAACAAGAAGATCAATTAAGAGAGGAACAAAAAGAGAATGATGATAAAGAAAATAAAATAAGTAATTCTAATGATACCAATAAGAATAGTAATAATGACATTATTAATAATATGAGTAATTATGCATCAGAGAATTATTTAAATTCTAATACCAGTAATTACAAAAATTTAGAAAATTACAAAATTGAAAAAGATTTTATGGAAATAAAAGAAAATTTCAAAATTGATATATCATTTTTGAAAATATTTTTTCTTTTAAATTCTATTAGAAGAATAGATTTGAATAAATTGGAAATAAAAGAAAAAATAACAATTGAAAAAGAAGAAAATAAAAATACTACTGCTAGTAATATATCTAACAATATTAATGATATATATGAAAATAATTACAACAGTAGTAATCATGATTTGAGTTACATCTTGAATAAAAATAATACTGATAATGGTAATTCATATGGAAGTAATATTCCTGATTTTTCTAGTAAAAGTGTTATAATTAGTTGTAGTCAGACATGTTTTACTAGTAATAATGATAATATAAATAATAGGAGTAATAATCATAGTAATTGTAATTATTATTACTACAATATAAGCGATTATGAGATATGTTATAATAATAATATTACTGAAAATATAAGTCTGGAAGAAATTTTTGTGATTACTCTTATGTACTTATGTCAAGTTGATAATAATTATAAATTTAGTTTTGTAAATGATTTATTAAAATTATATGAAGAGGAAAAAAGGAAAAAAATTTATGAATGTACAGAAATAATTTTGAAATTATTTAAAAAAATTATGAAAAAAAATAACAGTGCATATTTTTATTTTAATATTTGTAAATCATTTCAAACAAAAATATGTCAAGTATTAGATAGTATTAATATATTAATAAAGAAATGGACAATATGGACAGTTAACAATTGTGATGAAACTTTTAAAAAAGAAAAAAACATAAATATAAATGAATTAGTTAAATTATTTTTTATATCTTATTATAAATACTTAAAAAATTATTTTATTCAAGTAAATAACTTTTTTTATAATTGCAACTTACTAAATAGTAGCAATCATTTTCATGATTTCGTATTTTTAATTTTCTCAAAATATATTAATAAAGTATTTATAGATAATTTTTCAGCCCCATTTATATTTAAATCTTCAAAGTTTTGTATTTTAAATATGTGCTTATCTATCATTAACTATATGATAAATATATCAAAGAATATTAACATTCAGAGAATAAAAGAAATTAATTTTGAGTTTAATTCTTTTTTATTAAATCATGATACTATAGAAGAAAATTTAGAAAATAAAAACATCGAAAACGATTTTTTAGATAATTATGAAATGAAAAGTAAAATAAATTTATCATCTGCACAATATGTAAATCAGAAAGATTCTACATTTTATAATTTTATGAATAATATAATGATAAATCATAAAACATTATTAACTAAATCAAGTTCCTATATAAAAAAAAAAGTTAATATATTTCAAATTGAAACGAATAATAATGAAATGTTACATAATAACTATACAATGGATTATCTAACTGATATTGTATTATTAGAAAAAGAAAATAATAGAAGAGAAATTAATAAGAATAACAATAGCAATAATAATAATAATAATATTAATAATAATGATATAAATAATAATAATAATATAGAAAAATTATTTCATCATTCAACCATAAATTTTAATATAAATGATTTATCAACTAATGGAAACTCTTTAAATCAATTGTCATCATTTTCGAAAATAAATAATTCTAATAAATGTAATTTCACATTTTTAAAATTTTTTTTTCATATAAAGGATTTATTAAAAATTATTTTTCAAAATAATTATGTATTTTTTTTAAGTGATTTCCTTCTAATGAATTATGAACAAAAAGATAACCAAAACATATTTAAATATAACTTTCATTTATCTAATTTTTATTATTCTATATTTAATAGTTTTATAAACAATTTTAATACAAATTACTTCAAAAACAAAAATATCATCTCTTATTCTAAGAATAAAAGTAACAGAAAAATATATAAACAAATTATAAATAGAATTTTATTAATGTATTCAATATTACTAGAAATTTGCTATAATTTTACATTTGTTAAAGAAGTTAACAATATTTCAATGAATATTGCTAATCAAATATTTTCTTTATTTGATACATCTCATCTTATATTGAATTTATTTTCAAAAATGTCATTGGATTTTATTCAGAAGGTTAAACAAAATTATGTTTTTATATTATTTTATTGAAATACATCTTTATATATATTTTATATATAATTTTATTTTTTTATAAAATAATTTTTTTTTTTTTTTCTTATTTTCTATTTTACAGAATGATATTGTTAGTAAAGCTATAAATAATGATATTTTAAGTATAGAGAAAAAGCATTCTAATGAGAAAAGAGAAATTTTAAGCATATCCTTACTTTATTTTTTTTTACATGATTATAAGAACATTTATGTTTTGTATGAAAATTTAAATAAATATTTTAAAATGAATGATTATAACAACATTTATTTTCTTTGCAAATATAGTAAAGGTTTTATATCCCTTTCATATATATTAAAGTTTTTCACAGATAAATTTTTGTTCTATTTTAATAAAATAAACATATCAGATTCTTTAAATTTAAAAATAGAATACACAAAAAGGAGCTTTAAAGTGTTAAAATTCTTATATTTATTTATAAAAAATAATGATTTAATCCATATTTCTATTTATGAAGACCTTTTTAATGTTTTGTTATTTATAATAAGAAGTTACGTAGAAAAAGAGAATTATGATTCTTTTGAGCTGAAGTCATATAAATTTAATGAATTAAAAAATTTAAATCTATCTTTGCATTTTATAAATTCAATTTATTTAAATATATTTAATGACAATGAAGAAAATATTGAAAAAAAAAAAGATTTTTGGGAAAACATAGAAAAAATTTTTAACATATTTATAAATAAATTACAAAAAAATGTATCCTTTTTTTTCAACTCTAGTGAAAAAATTTTTTATAATAAGGAACTAAGAAAAGAATTATATAATTATTTATATAATTTAAATATAATAAGTGAAATATTCGAAATAATAATTAAAGGAGTATATATAAAAGATATGTGTGCAAATAAATTAATTATATATATTTGTTATGATAAAAATATATGCAGAATTTTTTTTAATATAAGTCATAATAATTTAAATGATTTATTGAATAAATATTTAGAAATGCTTAAAAAAAAGGAAGACAGTGCATCTAATTTAAAGATTCTTTTAAACAGCAAAAAAAATATAGCTATTGAAAAATATGGTTTAATAAATGATGATTCACTAATAGAAAATATGTTACAAGTATTACACGAAAGAAAAATAGATTATAAGTATATAATTAATATAAGTGAAAATAGTGTAAATAAAGATCAGCTAAATGAAAGTATTTTTGTAGAAAATAATGATTCAATAACAATTAGAAGTATATTACAAAATAAAATAGAATTATTAGAAAATGATTATGTTAGTACGAAATTTTATGAAAATAAATCAAAATTATATGGTGAAAAAAATTATTTATTTGATATAAAGAATTATTATCATTATTTAAACAATACTACTAATAACTATCAGGAAAATTCTTATATTAATGATGTAGAAGAAGAAAACCAGAATATTTTTAGTGACAACATAAATAATGATAATGAATATAAATCAGATATAAAAATAAAAAAAAAAATTGATTCTAATATTTTAAGAAATTTATATACTATTTTTCCAGATACCAATTCAAATAACTTAAGTAACAAAAATGAATTTGAATTTCATATGGAAAACAAATATATAAACACCAATAATTCAAATAATGACTCAATAAATGAAAATACATGTAGTAATAAAAATAATAGTTTAAATTATGCTTATAAAGAAGAAAAAATGGAAAGAAAAAAAATGAAAAAAAAAGAAAAGAAAAGATATATTTATTTTGATAATAATGTATCTAGTATTTTTGCTTTTTCGAATTATTTTAAAAATGAAATAAAATGTATGAAATACATAAACTTAACATATAGTACTTATGATAGTAAATTTAGATTGTTGTTACTTTTATATAAATTTATAATTATTATTAAACATAAAAATTTATTTGGAGATGAAAATTATCAAAAAGAAGAAAAGCTATATTTAGAAAAACATAATATAGCAAGCAGTTCACCTTTCCTTTTTTTTATATACGAAATAATGATAACATTTATGACCTCCTCTAACTACATAAACCAAAATTCCTTCTATTATGTTATTATTACAAATATTTTAATAAACTTTTTTTCTTTTGTAAGTATGAAAGATTATAAAGAATATGAGAAGAAAAATGTTTTACACAATGATGATAATAATAATATTAAAGAAATAGAAAAAGATAAAGATGCTTTTTCTAATAATAATTATAAAATTTTTATCAATGGAAAAACACCATCTAATAATAAAGAAACTTTTAAAAATAATGATAAAAATATAAAAAATAGTAATGATATTATTGATAATGAAAGTGAACATGTAAAAGAGTTTTATCATGGAATCTTTTTTTGTGATCTATTTATAGATGAATCATATATTATCAGTATAAAAAATAAAAATGATAGTTTTGTTTTTGATATTTTGAACAATATATCTAAAAGAGATATTGAAAAATATGAATTTATAAAAAATTCAATTAATATTAGTGATACAGATGAAAAATGTAAATCGGTGAATATGAATACATGTGAAAGCATTTTTCAACATCAAAATAGTTTAATTTATAATATGCCTTTATTTCTTTCTCTATTTGTTAGAGTTATTAATATTCATTTACATTTTTTTAAATTTTATAATAAAAATGTATATTTTTTAAAGAATTTTAATACTTTATACATACCAAATTCAATTTTAAAACATATTTATCCTGCAAATCATTTTAATATAAATTTATTTGTCAATTTATTAGAGTTATTTTACATTAGTATTAGAATTTATAATAATCATTTTATAAAATTAAATAAAAGTTTGCTTAAAACTGATGAACAAAAAGATAAAGAAAAAAAAGAAAATATAGAGGATATAAAAGGAAATAACAATAATAAACTTCTTATAAATCATGAAAATACAACTAATAATATAAATGATAATGATGAAGATAATAAGAATAATAATAATGATGATAATATCTCAAATAATATTATAAATGTTTTTAATGATAATAATAATTTTATTGAAAAAAATTTTATTTTTGATATTTATATGATAACTTTAAAAGAAATATTAAAGGAATGTTATGAAGCTCATCATATTCATATGAAAAATGAAGAAAATATTCCCAATTCTTATCTTCTTCAGCACTTGTTATTATATTTTTTATACAATAGAATTAATACTATTTATGAATTATTTTATTATTATTTTTTTAAATGTTTAAAAAGAGAAAAGAGAAATATCTTTGATAGTATTAATGAAAAAATATATAATTTATTAGAAAATATTATATATGATCAAATTAATAAAATTAATAACTTTTTAGAAAATGACAAATATTATTATTTTTATATAAATACATTAACATTTATTTGTTTAAATAAAAATATATGTTTACATATAATTAAGAAAAATATTTTGACAAAATTAATATACGTTCCTTTAATATATCATTCTATATTTGATAAAAATAAAAGTTTTAGTTCTATATATTATATAAGTGATGATCAATATATAAGAAATAAAAATCACATAATCTTCTGTTCATTAATTGTTTTGATTATTAAGTTATTATATATTTTTGTTAAAAATTTAAAAAATACAAATAAATATTCAGACTTTTATTCTGATTCCATATATGATTTTAATAAAAATTTTGAATATAATAATCAAAAGTATATGTCATCCATGAAAAATATTATTAACAACAAAGAATTTTCTCCATATGATTCAGAATATAATGAAGATATAAAAGAAAATAGTAATAAACCATCTACTTCTGACAAACATAATGAAAAGAATAATAATATAAATGATGAAAACTATTTAAAAAATAATAACCAAATGAATTGCAATGGTGAGAATTACAAAAAAAAAGGAAGAAAAAATATTAAACAAGATACTACTTTACAAACAAATTACGAAATAGAATTTTTTCTAAATTCGATTTTAAATATCATAGAAAAATTAATGAATAGAATAAATTTTATATTTTTAAAAATTGAAAAAATTAACTGTCTAGCTATATTTGAAGAATCTTATTTGTATGTTGAATTATTCACAAAAATATCATACTATTGTAATATATATAATGTTAATAATTTTCTTATATCATTAATGGAAAAAGGAGTTGAACATCATTTATTTTATATTAATAGAATATTAGAAAAATTTATATATGAAAAAGAAGTTTTTATTGAAGCATATAGTCCATATGAGATAAGTGCATCATCAAATATATCAAATGTTAAAGAAAAAAAAAAAATGAAAAAAAATGAATTATCTTTATTTACACAAAGAGTATTATATATATGTTATAAATCAATATTAAATTATAATACTATATTACTAAATATAATACAAACTCCTTATTTTACTTATTCACATTTTGTTATTCATTTATATACTCTATTATTAAAATCGACTAGATTAGTTACCAACATTATTGAACATTTTGGAAGAAAAAATACAACATTAATAAGAACAGTAATAAAAAAAAAAATTCTCAAAAATTTTATATATTTTGTTATTTCTTTATCATTATATATATATATATATATATATATATATATATATATATATTTATTTATATATATAGTTAATTTTGTATATATTTTTATACATTTTACATTAATCCATGCACTTTTTTTATATTTACTTTTTTGTAAACATTTACTTTTTTTTTTTTTTTTATAAACTATATGTTTTCTTTATAGATAAAAGTTAATTCTAATTTATCATATGTACCAATATGCTTAGATATAGTTAATACAATGAAAGAAAAAAAAAAAGAAAAAATTCATTACACAAGGGGTGCTGTTAAATCTAGTTTTAGCTGCTATTTGAGTGATAGTAATTCCTATAGTGATGATTCTACATATTCAGGAGAAATAATTCATTATAATAGATCAATTGATGAATATATTAATACAAAAAGAATTTATAAAAATGATTATTTGTTTAATTTTTTGCCTGAAATGATTGAATTGAAAGTCTATTATAATATATTAAAAGAAATTCTTGAAAGAAGTGCATTTTTGGGAGCATTTATTTTGGATAAATTAAAAAATTCATGTGAAGATTCTTGTTTAAAACAAATTTTAATTAGCAATGTTTTTTCTTATTTAATACATATTAATGCCACTCTTTTACCGTCTAATATATGTACAAATAATTTAAAAAAAAAATGTACACTCATATATAATTATGTTGTTCATATACATAAGAAATAAAAGAAATTAAAAAATGTTATAAAACAAAAACTAAATAAAAAAAATTAAAAAATTAATAATAAATTATATTTTTAAATAAAAATTTATATTTAAAGAATTTTAATTATTTACATATATATATATATATATATACATATATATATATATGTAAAATCATAATTTTTTAATATTTTTTTATAAGATCAATTTTTAAAATAAATTGAAAATAAATTATAAAAATTTTTAGCTTGTTCCATAGATTTTTAAAAAAAAAAAAAAAAAAAAAAAAAAATCAAAACAAAACAAAACAAATAAATAAAATATAATAACATAAAATAAAAAGGGAGAATATATATTATATACCTTCTTAAATTACATTTTTTTTTTTTTTTTTTTTTTTTTACAATAATGAATATATTTATAATAGGTACATTACAAATATACATATATATATATGAATGTTTTTTTTTTTTTTTTTTAAAACAATTCAGCATCACTTTCTACATCTTCATCATAAATGTTAAAATCTAATTTATATCTCAACAGTCCACCAAATCCACCAAATCCTTTTTGAAATTGTGCACCTTCTTGTGATTTATTTGTAACAAAATCTAATGAGGCTCCAAATTTTTTATAGTTATTAATAACCCAATCTGTTAAAGAAATTTTTTCAATAACTTCTAATTCTACATTATTTTCTTTATATAGAGATTCTTGTTTTTCATCATTAGGTGAAATATGCATAGTTTTAGTCTGATTAGTAATATTATTTCTAGTAGTTAATCTAATAATATCTAAACCTTCATAAACAATTAATAATTCTACTGCTCCTATTTCAAGAGCCTTTAAGGTATCATCTATTCCATAAACAACTTTACCAGTATCTTGTGCAATTTCTTCAAAAAACTTTCCTATTAATTTTTTTTCTTGAATAAATTTAACATTTTGTAACGCTTCTGCACTTAATTCAATCGCTTGATTAAAACCATTATCTCCTCCATATGATATATCAACTATTTTAATAACTTTTGATGATAAACGAGGATCAAACATATCACTATTTAATAAATCATTTTTGAAGTCAGCACTACCTGCTAGAACAATTCCAGTAACATTTATTTTATCATTTGTTATAAAAACTGAAGTTGCTACTTCAGCTACTTTTCTAACATAATTATGTCTTTTTTCTAATCTTAAACGAGCAAAACGTAAAGCACTTTGACCACCTCTTCCATGTTTTTTTGGTAAATCAACTGTAAATCGTCTAATAACTTCTCTTGTATTCCCTTGAATTGTACCAAATAAAGCTCCATTACCATCAACTATAATAAAACCAAATTTATCATCACTTTCTAATAATTCTTTTAAAGCTTCTACATGAAATTTATTATCACATAAATATAAACTCGTGTTAATTGGTCTAAATGGTTCAAAATCAATAGACATCTTTTTTTCTTTTCCATCTTCTGTTATTACTGTACCACAATATACTACTAATCCTTTTGGAGGAGTTTTATTATATAACTTTAATTCTATACAAATAATAAAAGGAAAATATATCAAATATAAAATATTTTCTAAACATATATATATATATATATATATATATTTTTTTTTTTTTTTTTTTACTTTGTTGTGTTGATGTAATTGCTGACAAAACACTGAGTCTATTAACTCTACTTTTTATATTTGAAGCTGTTCCCAATTCATCTGCTAACATTTTATTTATACGTGATACTTCATCCTTATTTTTTATAATTAAACTTATCATACTTGTTCCATTTCTATTAAAAATAAAATAAATATTAAATATAATGTACAAATGATAAATTAATATACAAAAGTATAATTCATATATATATATATAAAATAATTAATTATATTCTTTAAAGAAAAATAAAAAATTCATTCTTATCATATTCATTTAAATAATGATATAAAAATTATTCTCGTTATAAGACTATTTATTCATTTAAATATTCTCTACCCTTTAGCATTCTCTAATTTTTTTATTAATCTTTTTATTTTCCATTGTTCTACATTGGCATCATGATCATCCATTTTGTTTCGATATATGTAAAAAAAAAAAAAAAAAAATTAAATAGGAGAAAAAATGAAAAAAAAATATGAAAAATAAAATAAATTTAAATAAAGATATATATAAAAAAAAAAAAAAAAAAAAAAAAAAAAAAAAAAAAAAAAAAAAAAAAAAAAAGGAATTACAACAATATAAAATAAAATAAATAAATTAAAAAATAAATAAATAAATTAATTAATTAAATAAATGAATAAATAAATAAATATATATATATATAAATTAAAAAAAATTATAAATAAAACTAAATAAATGAATCATTTTTTTTTTTTTTTAATAATTAAGTACGTTTTTTTTTCTTTTTTTTTTTTTTTTTTTTTTTTTTTTTTTTTTTTTTTTCTTTTTTTTTTTTTTTTTTTTTTTTTTTTTTATATATATCTTTATTTAAATTTATTTTATTTTTCATATTTTTTTTTCATTTTTTCTCCTATTTAATTTTTTTTTTTTTTTTTTTTACATATATCGAAACAAAATGGATGATCATGATNTTTTTTTTTTTTTTTTTTTTTTTTTTTTTTTTTTTTATACTCATACTTTTAACTTTACATTAACTTTAATTACATAATTTTTTTTTTTATTTTTTTTAAACCTTTTCTGAAGTGTTATGTAGGTTTTAAAACTAAGAAAAAAGTATATACATATTTTTATCTATTAAAATACATATTTTGTATATTTATTTATTATATTTTCCTAACTTTTAAAATAGTTAAATATTAAATACAAAACTTTTGAATAACACATATGATTTAATATTAGTTAAATTTATAACTTTATTACATTTTAGTAGAAATTATTATGAATAGTTTTATTGTATAAGTTTTTTAAATTTACTGAAGTTAAATTTTTTTTTTTTTTTTTTTTTAAAGTTTTATTTTTATGCTTTTATATTTGTTAAAAAAATAATGAAAAAATATAAATTTCTTTTAAAAAGATATTTAAGTAATTTTTATGATTTTCGTAATATTTCATATAATAATTTTAATAGAAATGGAATAACAAATAAATTTCTTTTAAAAAGATATTTTAGTAATTTTGATGTTTTTGATAAGATCAAAGATGTTAATAATTCAAATAACAATGAAGTAACAAGTGAATTAAAAAGAAAACCTTCTAAAAAAGTTGTAAAACTAGTTGATGAAATCTTAAATTTAACATTAATAGAAGCAGCTGATTTATGTGATTTATGCCAAGAAAAATTAGAAGGAAACAAAAGTTTTAATAACTCTCTTTTTATGAATAGAAATCCATTTCCTCATCCTTCTCACTTTTTTAATGCTGGTCATTTTTCTCCATTAAATCAAAATAATATAAATAATACTCCAACTAATAACAATGTAAAAAATTCTAATAGTGTAGAAGAAAAAGAATCAAAAGAAGAAAAACAAAATGAAAACAAAAAAATTACAAAAAGCACATATAATATTAAACTAGAAAAATTTGATGTCAAAAATAAAATTAATACAATTAAGGAAATTAGAAAATTAACAAATGTTGGTTTGAAAGAAGCAAAAGATATGGTAGAAAGTGCTCCATTTTATATACAGAAAAGTAAAAAATATTCTTTTTTTTCACAAATTTATTATCATTATTTATCTATTCTTTTTAATAATCATTGTTTATTTTTTTCATTCTTTTTTCTTTTTTTTTTTTTTTTTTCTTAGATGTACCTGTAGAAAAAGCTGATGAAATAAAAAAGAAATTTGAGGAATTGGGTGCAACAATAATTTTAGAATAAAATAAAAAGTTATTTAAAAAAAATAAAAAGTATACTATATATATATATATATATATGTTTAAGAATTATTTTTAAAAATATATAATAAATTGTGATAAATGAGGAATAAAATTTTTTTTTTTTTTTTTTATTAAAAATAAACATAAAAAAAAAAAAAAAAAAAAAAAGTCACATTAAAAATTCGTTATGTTTTTACAGTTAAAAATACATCGACTTTTATGATTTATAAAATTATGAATATGTACTATTAATTCAAAAAAAAAATTTTTTCTATCATTAAAATATTATATATATTTAGAATATAACTTAATTTAATATATTTTAAAAATAATTTTTTTTTTTTTTTTTCCTTTTAAAACATTACATTATTATGTCATTGTTTTAATTTAAATAAATCCATTTTTTATGTTAATTTATATTTCTTTATTTTTAATTTGTTTTTTTATTTTTGTCAAACCAACTTTTACTCTCAGTATAACTTAAATGTTTTTTTTGTAAATAAGTTTTTTCGTTTTTTTTGAAATCTTCTATATCACTAACATCTGACAATGATGATATATTTGATAAAGATCCATATGAAATATTTTTATTATTTAAATGATTATCCTGAAATGTATTTTCTAAATTATCTTTTTTTTTCATTTTTTCTTTGTCTTCATTATTATTATTATTATCATCATTTCTATTACTATTGTCATTATTATTATTATTATTATTATTACTAATACTACTATTATTATTATTATGGATATTATAATTGTTATTTGTATTTTTTTTAAAATCTTTATATTTATTTGGAGTAAAAAAATTATTCATTATTTTTTTATCATTTTTCATATATGGGGAATTTTCTTGATTTTTATTTTGAAAATTGAAATAATGATTATTTTTTTTGAAATTTTTCTTTTTCATTTTTAAATTGTTTTTATGATTACAAAAATAATATGATGAATTAAAATGGTTATTAGTTTTATTATTATATATATTTTTTTTGTGATATATAAATGCATTCCCATTGTTTTTTATATTTCCTTTATTCATAAACATATTTTTATTGTTGGTTTTGCTATTATATTGATCATATTTTTTATTATTATTATTATTATTATTATAATTATCTTGTATATTGTTATAAATTTTTTGATTTTCTTTTTTTTTATAATTTTCTTCTTTTTGTTCATAACCAGTATTATCTTCACTTGATTCAGAAGTATCTTCAATATCACTAATTTTTGTTAAATAAGTTATCTCATTTTTATTTTTTTCATCAGTATATTCTTCACATGAATTTTTGTTTTCCTTTTTATCCTCATTAAATATATTTTCCATGCTTGTAAATATATTAAAATTTCCAGTTGGATTTTTATTTAAATCATCAGTTTTATTTTCATTTTGTTTAATTTCTTCATCATTTGTTTTTATTTCTTCATCGCTTTTTTTTACTTCGCCTTCTTTTTTGTCTTCATCTTCAGTTGTCATCCATTCATGAACTATTAAATTATTAATTGTATTTTCTTCTTTTTTATTTTTTTTATTTTTTTTTCTATTTTTTTTGTTTTCTTCATTATTTTTTAAACTTTTCTTTTTAGTTTTTTTCACACTTATGTTTTCTGTAATTACTTCTTTTTTTTCTTCTAAGTTATTATTTTCCATATTATTTGTTTCCTCTACATTTTTTTTATTCATTTTTTCTTCTTCGTTCAACTCCTTTTTTAATTCTTTCTGTGTAGAATCATTTTCATTTTTTTTTAAAGAATTTACGTATACATTTTTTTTATCCTTATTATCATTGGTTACTAAAAAGTTCGTATTATTATTTTCTACTTCAATTTCTTTTGTATTTTTATTAATTATGTTTTTATTATATTTATTTAACGTTCTTTCTTCTCCTTTATCTTCATTGTTTACAGTATGATTATTATTATTCATATTTAGATAATCTGAAAAATTATGATTATTCTCATTATTATTATTATTATTATTATTATTATTATTATTATTATTATTATTATTATTAGAAACATCATTTTTCATTTCATTAAAATTAACTTTATTTTTTTGATCTCCATTCCTGCAAATATCATCACTTTCAATATTTTTAATATTATTATTGTCAACAATTTCATAACCTACATTTTTAATAATTAAAAGATTTGTGATATGTTCATTATTATCCTTTCTTAACTTTCCATTAGAAGGTAAATCTTTATCATTATCTAAATAATTGTTATTATTTTTTTTATAATCTTCATCCATTTTATATGTTTCAAATTTATAAAACTTATAATTATTCCTATAACACTTTACAAAAGGAAAACATTTTTCTAAATAATTCCTTACAGCATCTTCATTTATAGTAGTAAAATTAAAATTATAAATACTTTTTAGTATTTTTTTGTGATTATTAATTATTTTTAATAAATAAAAAAAATTGTTAATTAAAACACTTATTTCACCATGACAATTAACAGAATTTTTAGCATTAAAATTATTCAATTTATTTTTAAAAAAATTCAATACGTTTTTTATACCATTTGAATCAGAATTATCATAATGTTTCTCTTTTTTAAGTTCCTTATAATTTTCTGTCATTTCATTTTTTGAATCTTCTAATTCTGGTTTTATTTTACTTAATTCTTCTGATACATTTAAATATTTTTGTGATTGATTTTTATTACTTAAATCATTATATGACTCCAAGTTATTTTTTCTTTTTCTTCCTTTTCTTTTAACTTCTTTAAAATCATTATTTACCTTCTTGCTAAATGTTTTGCATTCGTAAATGTTATTTACTTTTTTTTTTTTTCTACTTGGATTTTCATTTTTTATATATATTTTCTCTTTACTCTCATTATAAAATGTTTCATAATTAATTTCATTTTCTACTTTTATCATGTTTGTTTGATTCGTATTTATTTCATTATTATTATTTATATTAATTTCATTATTATTATTTATATTTATTTCATTTTTATTATTTATATTTGTTTCATTTTTATTATTTATATTTGTTTCATTTTTATTATTTATATTTGTTTCATTTTCATTATTTATGTTTATTTCATTTTTATTATTTACATTTTCTTTTTCATTATTTACATTTTCTTTTTCATTATTTACATTTTCTTTTTCATTATTTATGTTTATTTCATTTTTATTAATATACATATTATCAGCAGTTTTCTTATCTTCAGATGATTTCTTTTTTAAGTATGAAGAACTGACATTCATTAAAAAATTAGTGTATGAACTGTTTATAGTTTCACTACTGCTTCTATCCAATGAGTATTTATTGTTTCGTAAAATCATTTCAATTATATCTTTATTCAAGATTATGTTATTAGAATTATCACATTTATTTTTTAATAGATTATTATCATAATTAAATTTTAAATTTTCACTATTTTTTTCATAATTATATATATCTAAATTAATCATTTTATTAGGATGAATAGGATTCCCTTCTTTATTATTATTCATAATAAATGCATTTGTATTAGAATCAAAAAAATATGAGTTATTGTTATTATCATTAGTAATTAAATTAGAATGATTAATATTTGAATTTTTCAAAAAATTTGATTTTGTTTTTTTACTTATTATCATATTATTTATATGAGTGTTATCTTTTTTTTTACAATTTACATTTAAATTAGAAATGTTTACATTCCCACTCATTTTATTCATTACATTCATATAACCATTATAAACATTATTCATATTATCATAATTAATTTTATTAACATCATTTATTGTATTCATATAATTATTATTTGCAAAATATTTATTATTATTTGTTTCTTCATTTTTAATAGATGAACTTATTATTTCATTATTAATTATATTATTATTAGTTCCTTGTTCACTTAATATTTTTTCACTATTTAAATTGTTGTTATAATCTAAAATATCACTACGCATATAAGGGTTATTTCTAATCATATTAATATTAGTTTTTAAATTTTTTCTATTTTTACTATAAATAGAATCGCATTCTCTTGAAGTTACACTTGGATCTAAATAATTTTTATCATTATATATGTTACAATTTAATAACGATTCTTCATTATAATTATTTAAAATATTTCCATTCATATTTTTTAATATATTTTTTTTATAATCACTATTTCTATCCTCCATATAGTTATATGAATTATACATATTATTATAATCTACTTCTTTTAATAAAGAATTATCATCTTGAATTGTATTTTTATTCTTATAATTTATATAATTATTTGAATTATAATTCATATTATCCATCAATATATTTGGCATATTATCATTTATATGATTATTTATATAATTATTATTTATATTTTTATTATCTAAAGGAGCACAAAAATTATAATTTTGATTAATAATTTTATTATTAGCTAAGTAGTCATTTATATAATAATTCATATGTTTATTATTTGAATTTAAAGAATTAAAACTGTTCGAAAGCATCGCATTTTCTTTATTACTGATATTAATAACTTGCATATCATTCATTTTTTTTAAGGAGTTTAAATTTATTATTTTATTCATGTCATTTATATCACTAATTGTGTTTATATTATTAATACTATTCATGTTATTTAAGCTGCTAACATTATTTATATTTGTAATACTGTTATAATCATTTACATTATTTAAATTGGTATAATTATTTGCGTTTCTTAAATGTTTAAATGAAGTTTGATTATTTGCTATATTGTTATTATCTGTATTAGATAAATTAAATGAATTAGAATTAGTGCAACTTTTGTTGCTACTAATGTTATTGTTATCATTATTATTGCTCATATTCTCATTTATTATTATTTTACTAAAATCATTAAAATTTTTTAAATTATTTACATATGGTGGGTTAGGAATACAACTAATATGTTGTATATTATTTGGTTGTTCCATGTTATTAAAATTATGTAAGTTATCTATTGTATTAAAATTATTTGTTTTGTTTATATTTTCATTTATTTTATTTCTATTATTTAAATTTTTATTTATATTCACATTATTTACATTTTCTATTCTTTTTAAAGCATTCATATTATTTATTGAATTTTGAAAACTATTGATATTACTTAAATTATTTATGCCATTTAGATTATTCAAGTTATTTAAATTATTAAAACCATTTGCATTATTTAAATCATTCATATTATTGATATTATTCAAGCTAGTTATACTGCTAAAACTATTTAAATTATTTATATGATTTAAATTATTAATATTTTTTAAATTATTTAAATCATTTATATTATTTATATAACTTAAATTATTTATTTCATTTAAAGAACTTACATTATTTATATTATTCAAATTATTTACATTATTTATATCACTAACATTATTTAAATTATTTACACTTTTTAAAAGGTTTGTGTTATTATCTGCATTATTTCTGTTTTTGAAATTACTGAGATTATTTAGATGATTTATGTTAGTATTTAAATTATTTAAAGGTTGTATATGATGAAAATTACTTAACTCATTTAGATGATTTATATTTTTGTTACTATTATTAATTTTACAGTTTTTTATATTATTAACATTTATGTCATAATATTCCTTTGATTTTTCATTATTTTCAAAATTAAAAGAGTTTTCTAAATTATTATTAAAGGAATTGTTTGATGTATTATTATTAAAGTTATTTTGAGACATTGTGTAATTTAAATTTTTTAAAAATGGATTATAAAAATAATTATTTTCATTCAAAATATTTATATTACTTGTTTGTAACAATTCATTAGAATTATTTAAACAGATATCTTTTTCTTTCTTCATATGTTTTTTTACATTAAAATTTTCTTCATTATGTTCATTAATGTTTTCAGAATTAATGAAATTTAATTCTTTATTGATATTTTTATGAAAAATATTATTACTTTTTATATCAAGAAAATTTCTTGAATTAACACAATTATCAATTTTATAGTTGATATTGTTTTCTCTATTTGATATAATATCATTACATGTTCTATCTGAATCGTTAACGAAAACATTTAAGTTTGTAGTATTAATTGAAAACTGATCAAAATTTTCATTATTATTCTGTGTATTCATTTTTATTTATATATGTTTATGTATTTTCTCTAGATAAGAAAAAAAAAAAAAAAAGGTTTATTGCATTATTTTTTTTTTTTCTTTTTTTAATAATTAAACTAATATTCAATCATTTATTAAAGTTACAATGAAA
>NW_021628228.1:993334-993561 GCF_900005855.1 Plasmodium gallinaceum | reverse complement strand
TATTTTTATGTAGTTATTTTTTATTTTTTACTTTTTTTTTTTTTTTTTTTTTTATTATAATATTGAAGATATCATTGTTTATAATGAACAAAATTATTTTAAAAATATGTAAAANTTTTTTTTTTTATTATA
Source organism: Plasmodium gallinaceum (assembly GCF_900005855.1). Lineage (NCBI taxonomy): Eukaryota > Apicomplexa > Aconoidasida > Haemosporida > Plasmodiidae > Plasmodium > Plasmodium gallinaceum. Next base: position 993,429 of record NW_021628228.1, on the reverse strand, counting down.
ATATTGAAGATATCATTGTTTATAATGAACAAAATTATTTTAAAAATATGTAAAAGGGAATTATAATAATTTAAAAAAAATTTAAAATGTTGCAA
>NW_021628228.1:990370-992334 GCF_900005855.1 Plasmodium gallinaceum | reverse complement strand
AAAAAAAAAAAAAAAAAAAAAAAAAAAAAAAAAAAATTATATATTCATAGAAAAATAAAGAGTATTTTAAAGATATTTAAAATATAATTTTTGTTATTTATTTATTAATTTTTTTTATAAAAAAAAAAAACTGCACTTATTTCATTTTTTTTTTTTTTTTTTTTCCTAATTGATTTTCTCTTTTTTTGCATATTCACTTGAACATGTATAAATAAAAGAACCTATTGTAGTTAGTATTATACCTATTACTGTATTTAAATTAAATTTTTCAGAATAATAAAACTTACTTAAAAATGTCTGAATAGTTGATTTAACATTTCCAAACATATTAAAAACAACATTATCTGTATAATAAATACACAAAAAAGATGAGAATGTTACACAAATTGAAGATATACCTAAAAATTTAAAAAAAAAAAAATATATATATATATATAATATTAAAATAAATGCTATCTTTGTAATTCTTATTTTAATTTTACTATTTTATTTTTTTTTTTTTTACAAGATAAAAAAAGAAAAAATAAAATTCTATAATTCAATGTAAATATGATAAATATATCTTTAGTTAAAAATAAGTATATAAATAAAATAATAGAAGAATATATTAAATTATAATGCATCATAATCATTTTATCCTTATATATCATTAATTTCACTTTTAACAAATTTAAATGAATTGCTTGAATTATTGAAACTATAGTACCTTTTAAAAAAAAAAAAAAAAAAAAAAAAATATACATATATATATATATATATATATATAACTAATCCATTAAATAATCTTAAAAAGATATAAATTAATAATTAAATACAAATCTAAATAAATAACCATTTATTTATTCAACTTAAGTAAAAAACATATTCTATTAACTTATTTAGATAATTAGTAATATTTTCATGAAAACAAATCATTTAATTCTTTTTTTAATTATATATATATTTTTAATTATGTTATATATATATATATATATATATTTTATAAGAATATATAATTTTAGCAAACCATATAATACAGATTTATAGTTTGTATTAATAGCATCAATTGAAAAAACAAAAAAGCCAATTGAAACTAATATACATGAAAGTGTCATTAAACAATTAAACTTAATTTGTTTAAAAAAAAAATAAGAAAAAAGAAAATTAAAAGGTAATGTCATAGATCTGGCTAGTTGATAAGATGATACATTAGTATATTTTAAACAAATATTCCCAAATATTAGTGTAAGATTGAAAGATATTATCAACTGCCACATATTTTTTATTCCATCATATAAAGAAAAGAAATAATCTTGAAAGTTATTTTTGTCTTGAAATTTTCTTAAATACTTTCTGAATAAAAATAAAAAAATTAAACAAGATACATGTTGTAAAAATATTAGTAATACTGTATCCATTACATTTTCCATTAATACATATTTATTTGCAAAAACTGAAGTTATTGATGAGATTAAATATATAACAATTGACAAAAACATTCTTAAACGAGTTTTCTTCATCTTTTTTTTAGAAGTTTAATAAAAAATATATTTTCGTGAAACTTATTTTTCTCTTTTGTTAATCAATATCTCTCTATTTTATGTTTATTTAATTTTATATTCCAAAAATTTTAAGTATATTAATTCTTCTATTTCATTCTTATTTATTAAAAAAAAAAAAAGAAAAAGAAAAAGATAAAGAAAAAGAAAAAAGAATAGAAGGAAAAAGAAAAAGAAAAAAATATTCTAAAAATTTTTTTTATACATACTACAAAAAATTCATTTCTTTTTTTTTTTTTTTTATTTTCCCTAATGACAAAACAAACACGTAAATTTAATCAATCATGAAGTAAAAAATTATTAACATACATATAGAAATATATATATTAAAGTAAAAGTGTTGATTCATATCTACAAAAAAAATATTTACATAAATTCATATATAATAATAATATAAAAAAAAAAAAAAAAAAAAAAAAAAAAAAT
>NW_021628228.1:987442-989370 GCF_900005855.1 Plasmodium gallinaceum | reverse complement strand
AAAAAAAAAAAAAAAAAAAAAAAAAAAAAAAAAATATTAGTTTAGTATGTATTCATTTTTTTTTTTTATATTAAATCATAAAAAAATATTCTTAAAGATACGTTAAATATTTTAATATTAATAAATTTTTCTTTTCTCCTTTTAAATATTTATATCCAATAAAATATAATATTTTTCTTTTTAGCATTTAAAAAATTAAATATATGATAAATATTTAGAATTGCATATGTATCTATATTTTTTTTTTTTTTAAATTCTTTTAATTTTAAATATATGAATTTTTTTTGAAAATAATTCTAAAATGTATTTTTTCTAAAAAATGTCTTAATATAAAAATATGGTAAGATTTGTTTTTCTGTTGAACTAATTCTTATAACAATGGAATTTTTCTTTTTTATTAATTCTTCTAATAAAATTCTTATATATGTTTTTAATTTATAAATATATTATTTTAGAATTATTCTTCATTTGCTTTTTTATCCATTTATTACTTTTTTTTTTTTTTTTTTTTTTTTTTTTTTAGCTTAAAAACTTATTCAAACTAAATACTCTTAGAAGAATTTCTAGTACAAAATACTCATTTAATATAAATGAATTGTAAATTAAAATTATATGAAATATGTTATTAAGTTTTTTTATTATATTTCTTTATTTAATATATATATATATATATATGTATAATATTTTTTTATAATTTTTTCCTATATTTTTTTTTTAGAATCATATATAATGACGATGATTATATTGTAGTTAACAAAAATTATGGAGTATCTACCTTTGGAAAATCAGAAAAAAAAGAAAGCATAAAAAAAAATTTACATAATTTAAATTTAGAAAATATAGAAAATGTTAATATAGTTTATAAATTGCATAATACTATATCAGGTTGCATTTTGATATGCAAAAATAAATTTCTTAAAACTCATAATTATGAAAATATGTTTATAACTTTAGTATATGGAAAAATAGAAAAAAAGAATAATGGAGAAATCAAATTACATTTGAAATATTTACCTAATTCTAATATTATGATTCCATCAAATAATTATGAACATATTAACGACCTAAAAATGTTAAAATATGATATTATTAGTAATACTATTTCGTATAATGCACATGATTTCACTATTTTAAAAATATATATAAATGCTAATAATTGCAAATATATAAAGCCATTATTGTTTTACTCATTATATACATGTATAGTGGGAGATAATGAATACATTAATATTCATAAAAAATTAAAAAAAGAATTTTTTTTTTTTCAACATATAAGAAATATAAAAAATAGTAAAAAATTTCTACTAAAAAAATTAAATGACAAAAATGAGAATAAAGAAAATCAAGAATTAAAATTACATCTTCATTGTTCTAATGTAACTTTTCAATCAACTTGTAACAAAATTATATCTGTTTCATCCCCATTACCTGTACATATTAAAGAAACGTTAAAATTATTAGGTTCTACTAATTTAATTGAAAAATTGGATAAAAAAGATCAAAATGACATTTTCACAAATAAATTAGACAAAAAAAAAATAAGTAAGAATATACTTGGGGACGAAATATTTTTGCAAAATAGTAGAGAATTCAATCAAGAAAAAAATGAAAACTTTTATGATGCATTAGAAGATGAAGACAATTTACAAAAGGAAAATGATGAATTATTAAATGAAATATATAAAGATAAAGATAAGAAAAAAAAAGAAAAGCAAAAAATCAAAAGAGGAGTGTTAGCAAAAGATTTTAATAAACTAACAAGTTCCGATGCACCTATTTTCTTTACTGACGTTAAATAAACTTAATTTATATCTTCTAATTTGATATAATTTTGTAAATTTTTTTTTTTTTTTATAACTTTATAAACTTATATTTAAATTATTATTATTTCTTAAGTATAATTAAAACATTTTAATTTACGATTTTTT
>NW_021628228.1:953416-986442 GCF_900005855.1 Plasmodium gallinaceum | reverse complement strand
AAAAAAAAAAAAAAAAAAAAAAAAAAAAAAAAAAAAAAAATAAAACTTTTCGTGTTACACATAATAGTTTTATAATAATTTAACAGTTTTTTAATCTTTAAAAAATTTTATTTTTATTTAACTTTAATATTTTAAAATTCTGCATGTCCAGAATATCTAGGAAAAGGAATAGTATCTTTAATATTATCTACTCCTGTTACTAACATAATTAATCTTTCAAAACCTAATCCAAAACCTGAATGAGGATGAGATCCATATTTTCTTAATTGTCTATACCACCAATAATTATCTAAATTTAATTTTTTTTCTTGAATCATTTTATCTAATAATTCTAAGTTATCTTCTCTTTGAGATCCACCTACAATTTCACCAATTTTTGGAGCCAAAACATCCATTGCTGCTACTGTCTTTTTATCTTCATTTAATTTCATATAAAAAGCCTTTAAGTCTTTTGGATAATTATATACAATAACAGGTTTTTTGAATATTCGTTCAGCTATAAATCTTTCGTGTTCAGATTGTAAATCCATTCCCCAATGTACTGGAACTTCAAAAGATTCTGAATATTTCATTAATAAATCAATAGCATTAGTATAAGTTATTTTTGCAAAATCTTCTTCTAAAACATTTTTTAATCGTTTAATTAAATCTTTTTCTACATTTTCTTCAAAATAAACTATATCATGATAATTATTATTTAATACATATTCAATACAATATTTTATGTATGATTCTGCTAACTCCATATTGTCATATAAATCAGAAAAAGCTATTTCTGGTTCTATCATCCAAAATTCAGCTAAATGTCTTGATGTGTGTGAATTTTCTGCCCTAAAAGTAGGCCCAAATGTATAAACATCTCCCATAGAAGAACAGAAATTTTCTACAGAAAGTTGTCCACTCACTGTTAAAAATGCTTGCCTATTAAAAAAATCTTTTTTAAAATCAATCATATATTTGTCTCCATCACTTTGTATATTATTATCTTCTCTTTTTTCTTTTTTTAGTTCTTTGCATTTTATTTTGGGTATAGAATCAATATCTCCATTTTCATTTAACAGAGTTGTTACAGTAAACATTTCTCCACCTCCTTCACAATCTGAAGCTGTAATTAGTGGCGTATGAATATATAAGAATCCTCTACTTTGAAAAAATAAATGGGTAGCTATTGAAAGAGCATTTCTTATTCTCATAACAGAGCTAATAAAATAGCTACGTGGTCTTAAATGAGCTACTTCTCTTAAAAATTCTTTACTATGGTTTTTTTTTGAAAGTGGATATTTTTGAGGATCTAAATTTTCTCCATATATCTCAAAACTATGAGCACTGTTATCATTTAAAGTTAGTTCAACATTTTCTTTTAATATACCTTTATTTGATTCATTCTGAACAGGAGATAATATTAATTTCCCTGTAAAACGAAAACAACACCCAACACCACATTTTAATAACTTGTCATAATTATCTATATGTTGATCAACTATTACTTGTAAGTTTAAATGACATGAACCATCATTTAAATTTACAAAACAAAACCTTCCACCTCCCTGTTTTCTTACAGCTTTACTCCAACCACACACAGTTATTATTTGATCAATAAACACATTTTTTTTAACTCCTTCATTGAATTCTTTTTCACTTTTTGGTATATTTAAAACATTGCATATTTTAACTCTGTTCCTAGTTCCCTTTTCACTTATATATAATAAATTTGAATTTGGCTTTAATAATCCTTCACTAAATGGTTTTAATTTCTTTAATAATATTTCTTCTTGATTAGATTTTTGAAAATCTTTAGCCATTTGAAGAGTTTCTTCTTCTATTTCTACATTCATCTTGTAAACATCAAAGAACAATGAAGCATTAAAGTTAATATGGAAATAAAAGCAAAAAAAAAAAAAAAAAAAAAAAATAAAATATAAAAAAATAAAGAATAAATAATAATAAGAAATTTAATTTAGATTTATATTTTACTATTATTTATATTTAATTTTACTTTACACGCTTTTTTACATAATTGTATAAAATAGTTATACTTAAATAATTCACTAATAATTGTGAAAAAAATATATTTTATTATCACTAAAATAAATAATAATTTAAAAAATAAAAAAAAAAAATTACATTTGATGTATGTATAATGATAAATAAAAAAAAAATTTTTTGTCAATAAATGGGGAATAAAAATAACATATTTTTATGTAAATAATTCAAAATTATTCATTTTTTAACTTGTAATTTATAATATTTATGAATTTTTTTTTTTTCTTATTTCTTGATTACTATTTACGTATATGAAGTGTTATATTATAATTATTTATTTTTATTTTTTTTTTTTTTATTTATTTATTTATATATTTATTTAATTTTTTTTTTTTTTTTTTTTTTTTTTTTTTTTTTTTTTTTTATTTTTTTTTTTTTTTTTTTTCTTTTTTTTTTTTTGTATTTTTAATAAAAAATTAGAACATTCTCTAAACAAATTATTTCAGTATTCGAGGAAACCTACATAATATAAAAATATAGAATACATGCAAAAGTTTGTATTAAAATTTTTTACAGTAGTGAGAATTTAAAGAAAAAAAAAAAAAAAAAATATAATAAAAAAGTAATTGTAAATTAAATTCTGTCTAACTCTTGTCCTTTACTTTTTATTTAACGATCATTTACTAAGATTTTACCCTAAAGTTGCAAAATAAAGAAGTATTCTTTTATTTTTAAAATTATTTAGATTATTTTTATTACATAAATATTTTTAGATACGAAAAAAGTTCACTCTTTATTTGCAATGCGAAGTTGATAATTATTAACATGATTAGGAATTTTTTAAGAAGAAATATAATAATAATTAAAAATATGAAAGCACTAAAAATAATTTTTTCTGTAAAAAAAAATAAGAAGAAAATAAAATCATTTAAAAAAGGTAAAAATTGCAAATTTATTATCATATAAAAGTCTTATAATAAATGAAATATAAGATAACAATTTTTCTTGTTATCATTAAAAAAAATATTGAATAAACAAAAAAAAAAAAAAAAAAAAATTATTAGCACTTATTAAAAACAAATTGAGTAATTTTGTAAATATACTTTTTTTTTCATTTTATATTTTTTTTTTTTTGTAAAAAAAAAAAAAAAAGAAAAAAAAAAAAACGTAACTATAAATTATATTAACCAAAAAAAAGGTTTAAATTTTCTTCTATATCGATAGCTTGAGTTTTATGTAGTAAATCAAAATATTCAGACCAAAAAAAGAAAGATTTTCTTTTATGTTTACTTCTATGTAAACATCTTTTTAAAATATATCTGATTTTTTCAGGTATACTTTTATTTATAACTAATTCTTTATTTCCATAACCAACATTTGCAATAATATCTAACGGATGTTTCAAATTATTAAAAGGTATTTTCCTATGTAAAAGCTCCCATAAAATTACACCAAAAGAATATATATCAGCTTGTTGTGTATAACCTTCTCCCCTTAATACTTCAGGAGCTGTCCACTGATATGTCCCAACGATTCCTAGATATTTAGGTTTTTGATAAGGATTTTGAACTGATAAACCAAAATCACAAATTTTTATTTCTCCTGATAAGGAGAGTAATATATTTGATGATTTTAAATCACAATGTAATATTCCTTTATAATGCAAAAAGCACATAAATGCAGTTATATCTTTACACATTTTTATTATATCATATATTTTTATTTTCATTTTATGCTTATGTAATATATCAAATATACTACCACATCTTATATACTCTAAAGCTATTCCTCTTGGATTTTTTATTCCACCTAAAAATAAAGAAACATTTGGATGCCTTAAAGTGGACAAAATTTGTAATTCTGAAAAAAACTCAGATGTATACTTTTTATTTATAAATATCTTTAAAGCTATGTTATTAATCAAATATTTTATATAAAAACAATCATTATTTGATAAAATGTTATCACCATAAAAACATCTATATACATTACTATATCCTCCTCTACCAATCAAATTTAAAAAATGTATTTTTTTTTTTTTTAAAGTAAAATTACTATCTATTTTTGCATTTAATTTTTTACTTCTCTTTTTATATTTATACTTTTCTCTTAATCTTAACAAATATTGAACTGCTAATAGTATATATTTTCTAATTATTTTGTCGTGTATACCCATTTTTTTTAATAATTTTTTTTCTAGATATTTTAAACAGTACCCATCAATATGATTTATTATAAATATTTCTAAAACTTTTTTAGGTATTCCAATAAAAAATAAAAAAAAGTTTAATTCAAATACACTCCAATATATACAATTTTGAGCACACGATAAATGTCTTTCTTTCTTTTCTTTTCTTAAAAATCGTGGAAGCATATAATGTAGTTCTTTATGTAAATTTTGCTCATTTTTTAACCTTAAAGATATGTTATCTTCTGAAATATTACATTTTTTATATATGTCATTCTCTTTTTTTTCTTTTATTCCTTTATTTTGATTTATCTTAAATAAAGAATTACTATCGCTAAATATTATATTATTATTAATACTAGTGTTAATGTTATCATTATAATTATCATTATTTTTTTCTTCCTTTTTTGCATTATTTAAGAAAATTTTCTCGTTGTCACTAATGCTATCACAGGAGCTAATACTTCTACTACTACTGTAACTTCCACCATTTTTAATATTACTGTTAGAATTTGTCATATGTCCACTGTTAATTCTAGTAATATTATTTTTCATCTCATTATAATTACTAGTACTACTACTAGAGCTACTACTAGTACTATCATTATCTATATTATTATGCATACTCTTAAAATTTTTTTTATCTAAAATATCACTTTTATTATTAACTTCATCATTGTCTGAATCCACGCAGTTAATTCTATTTTCAAAAGAAACTATTTTATCATTGTGTTCATATAAATTATCTATTTTATTTTTTTCTATATTTTTCTTTGAAAAATGATGATCACTAAGTCCGTTTCCACATTTAATATTACTTAAAACATTTGGTTCCTTTATATTTTCTTTACTTAAAAATTTATTTTCTAATTCATCTTTTATAAGGTATCTCACCTCTTTCATATTATATTTCTCATCATTGTTTAATTTTTTGTCAATAATTTTATCACTGAGAAATCCCCTTTTTTCTTTTTTTTTATCTCCTGTTTTGCAAATTTTGTCTTCTTCATTTTGCAAGAGAAATATTTTTATATCATTTGAAGGATTCTTTAATTTACTGATAGATACATTTTTACTCATTTCAGTATTAATTGAGTTAGCAAAAGTATCATCTATATTAACTCTTTTAAAACTATCATAAGAATTATTTATATTCTTTTTAATATTCATACTGTCCTCATAATTGTTGGAATTTTCTTTTATAATATTATCATTTTTCTCACCTGTATGATAATTATCTGTATCTTTTTTTTCATTATTAATATGGTCATCTATTTGTTTTTCTTCTTTATATCCGTTCCTTTTACTCAATGAAATATCATCAATATATTTTTGAAATGGTTCATCCACAAAATAATTAATATCATTCTTTTCATAATAATTATTTTCTATTTCTTTTTTGTCTTTTAATATATCTGAAGTACTTTCACATGATTTTTTTTTATCTTCATAATTAATAAAATTAGAAGTTTTATCATAAATGTTTTTATTATTTTTTTTTTTTTCATTAATATCATTTGAAGGAACCTCATGTAGTTTTTTTTTTTTTTTTTTTTTTTTTATATTTCCAAAATAAACTTTATTTCTATATTTAGAATCATAAAAAGATTCAGTAAAATCGTCCTTTTTAATTTTTTCCATTGTATGTCTAAAAAAATTGCTATAGTTAAAAATATTATATCTGTAATGGTTTTCTATGAATAAATATATATCATTTTCTTTTTTTTTGTTTTCATTCCATTGATTATAATTCATGTATTCCTGTTCATTTTTTTTGTTAAAATTAGAAAAATTATATTCACCTTCTTTTGTATAATTTTTCTTATCATAATAATTACATGTAGAATTCCATTTTTCATACTCTGGATGCATATTATTAAATAATGAAAATAATATATCTTTATATATTATTTCATTTTTTAAAAATATGCAATTATACATAGCATATGTATTGTAATCAATTAATATTCCATTCCCATATTTTTCTCCTCTTTTAAAGTTTCCAATGTATATATATCTATTTTCATGAAGGCATATGTTTCCTTTTTCAAATTCTTCTTCACTATTTTCTTCTTCACTTGATTTTTTACCTTTTTTATATTTATAATTATGACTATATAAACAACATAATAATTCCGAACCAAATAAATGCTTTTCATCATTAAGAAATAACCCTTCATATTTGTTACCATTATTATTTATTGCTATTCCCCATCCATTTTTTTTTTTATTCTCTATTCTTCCTATATATACTCCTTTATTTGTTTTTATGTAACTATTTTCATATTTTTTTCTTTTTTCCATATCATTTTTTACAAAATTAAAAAAAATAACCTATTCATTTAATTTTTATATCATTTTATTTTAATTATATACATATACAAATGTGCACACACACATACACATATGTATATATAAAAATGAAAATATATCCCTATGAACCTTTTACAATATCTTCAAAATTAATTAAACTTTATAACTTTAAGTATATTTTAAAAAAATATATTCAGCACAATTATTTTTACTTACAGCATATATTTTATTTTGATAATTTTCAACTATTAATATAAATTTATTCTTATAGATTTTTTGTTTTATTTTATTAGATATTTAATTCCGTATTAAATATTACTTATTTAAAAAATTCACTATTTTTAAAATTAAAAAGTAATTAAAAAAAAAAAGATTCAAAATATTAATAAAAAGTTTTGATTATTTAAAGAAATTATTGAATTTATTAATTTTTAATTTAAAATAAAAAAAAAAAAAAAAAAAAAAAAAAAAATGTATTATTTTTAATAAAAGAAAAACAAAAAAACTATAAATGAAAAATTATCTTTAATCGCGTATATTTTTAACTTAAAAAAAAGGTTTTATATCGCAAAAAATATAAACGTTAAAAATAATGTTAGAACCATTTAAAAATATTTTTTTAATCCAAAATTTTTTAATTTTTATTTGAAATTATTCGTATGCATTAAATTAGAAAGAAAAATTTTCAAAAAAAAGTTATTAAAAGTTAAAAAAATGATAGATTGGATAATTATTTTATTGCCAATTTTTTTTTTTTTTTTTTATTCTCATTAAATATGTAATACTTGCAAAAATGATCATAAATGTTATTTTATTATATATATATATATATATATATGATATGTTTATATTCTTCATTTTTATATTAAACATTTGAGAATTTTTATAAAGTATATATATATATATATATTTATATATATATATATATTAAAAATTTTAATTTGTATTTTTCAGTTATTTGATAATAAATAACTTTCTTATTCTTGTATAACACTCGGAAAATTTTTCAAGTGAATGAAAATTTGTTCTAGAAAAAACCTTTCTTTTTCATAGAACAAAATTACTATAATTAAAAAAAATAAGAAAAACATTTTATGTATATGTAAATATTTGTAGTTATATTTTAATTATAAAATAAAGAAAAATATTTCATATTTTTTATAATTCGTTATTCATTCAAAAAAAAAAAAAAAAAAAAAAAAAATACAAAAATACATATAAAAATAAATAAATTTATGCATAAATATGTTGTTTATTATTAGAACAAATAGCCATAAAACTTAGCTTTTTTGTATTTTTTTTCTAAATGTTCAGAAAATACAACAAATAAGTCAGCAAAAACATATAAAAGTTTAGCTGTTAAAGACAGTGAATATATTCTACATACACTTTCTATGTAAACTATTTTAATTGTTTTAAAAAATATATATTTTCTAAATAATAATGAAAAAACAACTGGTAAGCATGTGCCTGGGCCGTTTACTATAATCAACTTCATATTATTCATTTTATATGTTAAAAATATGCAATATATAAAAGTGAAAAAAAATTTTATAAAAGATAATATGTATGATTCACCAACATTTCGACACCTTGGAATTATTAAAAATTTTTTTTTATAATTTTTTAATATTTTTTCTACTTTAATTTTACTAAAAATGTCATTACTGGCATAAAAGAAATTAAAAATATTGTCATTATTTTTTAATATCTTCAATATTTCAATTATCTCAAATGTGTGACCACCAGATCCTAAAACTACTCCAATTTCTATTTCTTTTTTTTTATCATTTTTATCTTCATAAAATTTATTTTTCAAAATAAGAAAAAACCATAAAAAAAAAAATATATTTATATAAATAAACATTGAGAACATTTCTTTTCTTTTTTTTTTTTTTCTTTTTTATTCCTTTGATATATTCCACAATTTTATATAGCCATCATTCTAAGGAAAAAAAAAAAAAAAAAATAAATAAAATATTTTAATACATTTACACAATAAAATAAGATAATGATTTATTTTCACAAAATTTATTATTGTATAATCTTTTTTTTTTTTTTTTTTTTTTTTTTAAAATTGTAATAATTTTTAATATTTTCATTTGACTTATTTAAATATTCAACTTACAGCCCATGTTAGAAACAATGAAGAATTAGGAATTGGACGAACATTATATATTTCACATTGATGTGAATCCATTATTTTATTTACCATCTAAAAAAAAAAAAACATGCACATACATATTTGTATTTATAATTCATTTTATATATTGCATAATATAATTATTAAAAAAAATGAACAGTGAAATATGCATTTTTAGCAATATACAAAATATTATATTAATGTACATATGAAAAAAGTATGTAATGCTAAATATACTTCAAGATTTTCTTGTTTCAAAATTAGTAAATTACAACCAGAAATTAAAATCAAATACTTAGAATCACCAGACATTGCTAAAAAAAAAAGAAAAAAGTTTAATAATTTAAAAAAGTAAAAAATAAAAAAGGTGTATAAATTTCCTTACACATTCTTGAAAAATCTTCAAAATTATATTCTTTTAAATCCTTTTTATATAAAATTTTTGAATCTTCTTGAAGCTATAAAAGGAAAAAAATTACATAATATTTTATTTCATTTCATCTTTAAAAAACTCTTTTTTCTTTTTTTTTTTTTTTTATTAATATTCTCATAGAAATGAAAAGGAATTTATACTTTATATCGTATGTTTAAATTATATGCAGTTAAAATTCCATGTTTGTCAATTATAAAAGCTTTTTCTTCATCGTTACTGAAACATATACATTTAGTTCCTGAATTAGTTTTTAAATCCATGACCTTTTCAATATTCTGAAAAACATTTTCTTTCAATTTTATTTCAAATACTTTAACTCCAGGAGACCAACAAGCAACACCAAAAAATCTGAAAAAAAATTAATTATAAATGAATACATATATTTTTGATTTATGTTAGTGTATTTAGGATATATAGAATATAATTTAATAATATTTTTTTTTTTTTTTTATATGCTATTTGTTATCTTTCATAACTTTTCTCCTTTTTTTAATTTTATAAATAATTTATAAGACGAACCTTCCTGATGTTGAAATAGCATAATCATGGTTATAAATTTGTTTGATACTAATAATTTTTATAATTTCTCCCTTCATATTCCATATTTTTACTTCTGTTTCATCCAATTCTGAACCTGTAATGATATAAGAATTTTTATGAACATATAAAAATTTAACATCCTTTTTATGCAATTCTGTCTTCCCTTTCAATATTAAAGAAAAATTTTTTATATTATTTTCAGACTTTTCTATATTAAATATTCTTAATGTTGAAGTTAATTCATCAACAGCAACTAAGTGATTTCCTTCTTCATCTATATCAATACAACTATATACTTCCCCCATTTTCTTATTTATAATAGATTTATTTACATTATCTTTGTAAATTTTATGAATTTGAATATTTCCATTATTACAGCTAATTGCAATAATCCCTATTTCACGAAAAATAAAATAGTATGTTGTAAAATATGGTCTTTTAAAATATTAATAACTTTTACATAATATTTATGATTTTTTTTTTTTTTTTTTCTCTTTCTTCTAACTTACCATATTTCTCATTTATACACAAACTTAAGGGATAGTTATTACCTTTTAGAACAGCAATATTCCTATCAAATAACACATGGGGAATATTATTTTTCACGGTTTTTATTAGTGGTATATTTTTCTTAACTTCTAGTGTTGTTTTTTTATGTCTAGGAGTTTCTTTTACTTTATTCTTTGTTATATTGTCTGTTTTTAAGTTAGCTTCTTTTTTTTTTTTATTTAATAATCTACTTCCCCAAATGATAAAGACAATAACAAGAACACTAAATATAATTGTTAACATTTTTATTGCAGAAAAATATCTATTATTATTTTTATAATTTTATTTTAGAAATATTTTATAAAAATAACATGTAACCTTAAAAAAACACTTTTCTTATTTTTAACTTTTTGTTTTTAAAAAACACAGAGAAAATTACAGTGAAAATTTTTTTAAAAACAATTTGTAATTTATATTTTATTTTTTGTGATAAATGTTGTTTCAGCTTTAAGATATTTAAATAGTTTAAATAAAATTATTTTAAAATTATTTATATATAGCATTAAAATTAATAATTAAAAAAATATATGAGAAATATATATATATATATATATATTAAAGGGAGTATATATTTACTTTATTTTTTAATATTTGTATATTTCTTAAGAATACAATGAATATAACATAAAAAAAAAAAAAAAAAATCTGATATATAATAAAAGATATTAATCGTATTTTTTTTTTTTGTTAAAAATATTTTAAGTCTATGATAATTTAAAAAAAAACGTAAAAATAAAATAATGATAAATTTGTATTCATATCAAACAAAGAATAAAAAAAGGTAATAAACAAAAAAAAAAAAAAAAAAAAGAATTCAGTAAGTTAAAAATATAACAATGTATTAGCAATTGTTCCATGAATATTCAAGTATATTTATTATGATATAAATATTTTTAATCTAATTAAAAAAAAATAAAATAATAATAATAATATATTTATATTAAGATAAATAATAGTCAAATATGTACTTATGCAATTAAAAAAAATAACAATGTTTGAGAATTATGAATAAATTGATAAAGAAAAAAATGTAAATTTAAAGATAAAGACATATTAAGAAATATTCTTTGTTTGAAATATATGAAAAATAAAGAAAATTTTGTAATTAATGGATATTTAAAAAAAGAAAAAAGTGTATATATAACTTTTCAATAATTTGTAAATAGAAGGTAATATATATATATATATATAAGCATGAATATGTTTCCTAAATAATTTTATATAAATAAATTTCTGTTATTATAAAAGAATTTCTACTTAAAAAAATAAATTATTATTATGATCAAGGGATATAGAATCGGTAAAAAAATAAAATATTAAAAAAGCAAAATTTTTTTTAATGAAAAAGTCAAATTATTTCCTAAAAATTCATATATTTTTTTCTATTTTTGTTATTATATATACTACTCTTTTTAATTTATTAACTACTATCTTTTTATATTATTTTTATTTTTTTTTTTTTTATTTTATCTGTCAATTGTAATAATTTCACTTTTTTTTCCTAAATCATCATTTAATATTTTGGGTACTTTTTTTGTATGAGTATTTTGACCAAAAAAATCTTCTATGAATAAATCTTGGTAATTATAATAATTAAAGTTTTTTCTCTTTACTTTTTTTCTACAATAGTGAAAAATAATATATTTATAAATAATATCGCACATCCTACTATTATTTAAAAGATACAAATTTTCTTTAAAAAAAAAATCAATATTCTTAATATTATAACATAAACTTGGTGAAACATAATTAGTTGTCGTATTTTCATAAATTTTACTTAATAAATAATTGTTTACTAATTTTAAATCAATTATACATGAATTATGTAAATTAATTATCAAATTTAAGTTTTTATAAAACGTTTTTTTTAAAGCATTTTGGCAATATATGTTAAACCAAAATTCCTTGTTTTTATATATATCAAAAATTTTCATAATATAACAAAATTTTCTTAATTTTTTTCTTTTTTTTATTATTATATATTTATTGTTATTACTAAATATTCTATTTAAATTATATTTGTAAATGTTTTTTAACATTTTAAAACTTTTTATGTCAATTTTTTTTTTAAATGCATTATTAAATAATCTTTCGAAGTGTATATGAGAAAAATATTTTTCATCAAATACATTGGAGCTATACAATTTTACAACATCATCTAGCATAACTTTTTTTTTAAATAATAATTTCTCAATTTGTTGCGAATTTTTCAAATAATTTTTAATCACTTCTCTATTTATTTTTTTAATAAATTCAATTGAAGAATTATTATAAAAAACTTCATTTAAAAAAAATTTATTATTATCATTTATGTATTTTTTTGTTTCCCCATTTTCACTAAATTTTTTCTTCATAATGTTAGAATCATTTTCCTCGTAATATTTTTCATTCCTTTTTAAACAATCTTCTCTTATTTTTCTATATTTTTCCATATTTTCTTTTTCTTTAATAGTATTATTATCTATATTATTTTCAAAATTCATTTTTTCAAAAATATTGTTATAAAATCGATAATTCAATTTAGATATTTTACATAAATTTAAGTTTTTATTATAACTTTTTGTGTTAAAAAAAAATGTATTTTTTTTTATATTCTTAAAGAATTCATCTATAATTTTCATATTATATATTACATATGAATTATGGAATCCATTATATTCATTAATATCAGAAAAATTTGCAGTTTTTAAATTTAAGGATTTTTGTTCGCTACAAATATTATCATTTCTCTTATTAAAATTATTATCGTAATTATAATCAGTATTACTGTTATTTTCTTTCTTATCATTATCGTTATTATTGGTATTTTTATCATCAATTACTATATTACAATCTTTATTGCTTTTATCTTCAAGCAAAAATTTTCCCATCTTCGAATTATAAATATCTAAAATTTTTCCCTCTTTTGAAATATCACCATTTGAATTATTATTGTTATTATTATTAATTGAAAATTTATTTCCTAAATTATGATTCATATATTTTATTATATCCTGTTCATAATCTATATTATTACAATCATATATTTGTTCATGTTTCTCATTTACAAAATATATTTCATCATTATGTTCTTTATTACTACTATTAAAAAATACATTATTTTTATATTCACTATTATTAGTAGAACGCATACTATTATTATTACTATTATCACGATTACTATTTATAAAGTAATTTTCAGTTAAAAAATCATACATATTCTCATCATTTTCTTCTATTCTTTTTTCTTTTTCATTTAATTTATCTTCATTATATTCTCTATTTAATTTGTATTCATTTTGTTCTTCATTTTCTAGTTTACTTACGCTATACTTATTAATTTTTTTTTTTTCTATTTCTTCTTTTAGTTGATCATCATTTTCTTCATTATTTAATTTATGTTTATTCTTTTCTTCATTTTCATTATCATCTTCATTATCATTTTCATCATCATCTTCATCATCATCATCATCTTCATCATCATCTTCATCATATTCATCGTCGTCAGTTTTTTCATCATAATACTCTTCATCAAATTCTTTTTCTTTTTCATTTTCACTACCTTCATCAAATATATTTTCATCTTCTTCTATGTGTGAAATGTTTTTTAGAATAATATTCTTTTTCCTTTTTCTTTTCTTTTTCTTTTTTTTTTCATCTTCTAAATTTTCTTCCTTCATTTCTTCTATTTCTCTTTTTTCTTCTTGTAAATTCATATTAGTATCTATTTCATCTGTATCATCTTCATCTTGATCATCTTCTTGAATATTATTTTTCTCTTGATCAAAAATAATCATTTTTTTATCTCCTTCACTAATATAATTAAATTTTTCCATAAAAATAGAAATGTGTTTACTCATCATTTCTGCTAGCTTCTCATCATCCCTAGTAAAATAACCTCCATGAGATCTTAATTTATTTAAAAACATAAGAACACCAACAACTTCATTATTTTTGTCTAAAATAGGTGCAGCCAAAATAGTTTTTGTTTTAAAATTAAATTTTTCATCATGAGATGGATTATATAATTCATTATTTAACACATTTTTACAATTAATAATTTCTTTATTTCTAAGAACCCATAAATTAAAACTTTTTTCATTGCTATTTACAGGAATCTTAATAATATGTTTTCTACCATGTATAGCTTTACTCCATAACTCATTTTTTGCTTTATCATATAAAAATAAGGTAGAAGTTTCACAATTTAAAATATTAGGGCAATCACACATAACCATTTGAAAAATAAAATCCAACTCCTTCTTTTTTTTTAACCGTTCACTTTTACTAGTATCAATAAAAAGTAACTGTAACATACCAATGGAGCATCCAAGTAAAATTCCTAAAACTGATCCTATCAAAGTACAATACTGATAAACTTTATTTTTTATATCAAATTTTGCTGGTTCTATAACTTTATATCTTTGAAGTAGATAATTCAAAACATATCCAAAAAAAATGCCAAAAGTATCACTGCATAGCTGTCCAAAAGAAGCAGCACAAAGTGTAGATATCCCAAAAGATACCCCAATAGATGCATCAAATATATCACCTAAACGGATCATAATAAATTGATCCATAAAACCAAAACCAATCATGGGAATAGATGAACAAAATATTATGTTTAATACTTTTTTTATTTCATTCTTTTTTTTTAATTTATGACTTTCTTCTTTATTTTTTTCCGTTGTTTCAGTATTATAATTCGTATTTATATTATTCACATATTCAATTTGATCATTTCCGTTACTACTTAAATTATCCTCTTTTCCTACTTTATTATTTTCACTTTTAATAATATTATTCAACTTTGATGTTTTATAATTTTCATCCTTTTGTGAACTGACAAATTTCACTTTTAAATCATTGTTATTGTTAATTAACAAATTATTATCTTTTTCAATTTTCTTAAATTCTTTATCATTTTTTCTATTATTTGTATTATCACATATGTATTCTTTTTTATCTAATATATCGACTTTTAAGATATCTCCTCTGTTCAATTTTTCTCCTTCAATTTTTTCTTTTTTTTTATCATTATTGTTAATTAAATTGATTTCTTTTTTTAGTTCTTCTTCATCTTTAAAATTATCTTTCATGCCACTGTAACTTCTTATCCTTAAATAATAATTACAATATGATTTATTAAAAATATTATTTCTAGAATGCAAAATAGTGTCTCCATAAAAATTCAGTCTATGTTTTATAGTTAAACTGTTCCTTTCAGTGATTTCGCATTTCTTCAAATCGTCATATCTTATTTTATAATTTTGTTTACAACATTTCTTTTCATTTTTTATTAAATTGGATCTTTTCCTGCTAATGAAAATTCTTTTATCAAGTGATAAATTACAATAATGAAATTTTACAAATGAATATAACTTTAAGTCATAGTTTTTATTGATTAATAGACATGATAAGTCACATCCCCAAATAATTTTTAATATTCTTTCATTCATAATTTTGAAAAAATAAATTTTTTATTTATAGTTCACTTCTCCTTGTAAAGAAGAACAATAAAAAAAATTACTTATGACATTTGCATTATTTGAAAATATTTTTTGTATATATACATAAATTATACGATCGTTATTCTTTTTTTCTTGATTAATAATTATTATGTTTAATTAAATATAAATAAGATTTCTTTTATTTTTAACTTCCTTTTTAATACTCTCTAAATAGACTGCATTTTTATTTTTATTAAACCAAAAAGAATTACATAAAACATGAACTTTCTTATTCTTTTCTTTTTTATTCCTTTTGTTTTTAATTTTTTTTTTTTTTAGTATAAAAAATTTAAGCTTTCTTTTTTAATTTATTATAAATATTTTTTTTAATTTTCGGTGTTTTTTTTTTTTTTTTTTTTTTTTTTTTTTAATTTTTTTTTTAATTTCATATATACATTTTAAAAATTAATTTTTATATATTGAGGAAAACGTTCCATTGCTTAAATTTTGAAAATGTTTTTATTTTTTGTGGTGTAAACGAAGAAAAGCCAAACATAAACTCATTTATGTAATTTTTTTTTTTTTTAGTAGCGTAGAAAATTTTCTAGAATCATTTTTTATTTAACATAGATAATTAAAACACTTAAAAATATATTTATTTGAAGAGTAATTAAGTTTTATTCCTGTAAAAATAAAATTAATTTTATATCACACACGAATATGTTTATTTATACATATAAATACTTTGAACAAATATGAAAATATTGAAGAGATAAGAAAAAAAGAATTAAATAATCTTTAATATTTTTATTGTCTTAACTTTTTGAATTAATATTCTCACCTTATTTTTAAATGTTTTTATTTAAAAAAAAAATATAAAAACTAAAAGTAGGAAAATGAAAACAAAAAGCATGAACAAAAAACTCAAGTAAGAAAAAACAGGAAAATTTTAATTTTCTTATTTAAAATGCCACAGAAGTATTAAATATATTAAAAAAGAAAAGTGAATCAAAAGAAGCGAATAAAAGAAGTGATCATACACGCATTAAATAATTATCCATTATAACCACTTTATTTTATTTTATTTTTTTTTTTTTTTATTTTTTTTTTTTTTTTTTTTTTTTTTTTTTGTAATTGTATTTTAAATTTGTTTATCATAATTTAAATATATATATTAAATACTTTATATTTTTTTCATTTTTTTGCATTTTCAAATTCTTCAAAAAATATAAATAATTGATCTTGTATGGTTTAATAAGAGGCTATAAAAGTGTAAAGTTAATAAAAGAAAAAATGCTTCTTTATATTATTTCATTTTTGTTTATTCATAATGGCGTTTTTTTACTAGAAACAAATAAAAATAATAAATACAATTTTATAAATAGTGTTAAAAATATTCCATACACCTATAAAATTAGAGCCGCTGTCAAATGTAAGAAATACGAAAACACTTGTAAAAAAACAAAAACATAAATTCTTTACTTATATTCATATTATATATTTAATAATATCTTTTTTTTTTTTTTTTCTTTTGTACAAAAGAAAAAAAAAAAAGTGGAATATTATAAAAAAAATTTAACATATTAATATTTTTCACTAAATATGTATAAAAATTAATTTTTTTTATGATTAGTTGGAGGTAAAATAATAGGACATGGTCATTCTTATCCTTCTAATGAAATTAAAAATGATGAATTAAAAAAATATGTTGAGACAAGTGATGATGTAATATTTATATTTCCTTTTTTGTTTTTTTATTTTAAAAAAAAAAGAGAATAAAATAAATATATATATATTCACAGTATTAATATTCGAAATTAGTTTTTTAAATTAAATATTATATTTATAGTGGATAAGAACTAGAACAGGAATTAAAAAAAGAAGAATACTAAAAAGAAATGAAAATTTATCAATGCTACAAATAGAATCCGCTAATCAAGCCTTAAAAAGTTGTTCACTAAATCCATTAGATATAGATATGGTAAATAAAAATATGAAAATTTGCATTATGAATTTTGATACTCTATATGAATAATTTGTTTACAGTATTCATTACTACCAGGAAATAGATATAATATATTAATTCTACTAAGAAATGCTATAAATACAAAATTTTATTTTAAAATTCAATTAATATGTACATTATTTACCTTTAGTTTCTCTTTATTAATAATTATTTTGTATAAATTTTTCTCTTTTTGTTTGAATGATTATTTATAAAAATCCTATTATAAATATATATATATATATATTATTATGTTTATTTATAAATAATATTAATTTTATTTAAATGAAGAAATAATAAAATAATGGAAATAAGAATGATATATAGGAAAATATTTATAATTTTTATTTTATGCATATATTTTTTTTAAGAATATTTATATTATTATTATTATAAAAAAAAAGAAACTATAATTTTTTAATATATATTCAATATTTATTATTCTCAGATAATCAATGCTTCTTCTACTCCTCAAAATTTATTTGGAGATGCAAATAATATTAGTAACAAAATAGGGTGTAAAAATAGTGTTAATATGGATCTGACAGCTGCATGTACAGGATTTGTTTTTGCTTTTGTTACAGGTATATTTATATTTAAAAAAAAAAATAATTAATATTCTTAAATATTTTCTTTATATATATATGCTTTTTTGTTTTATATTTTTTAGCATATAACTTTTTACCTAGATATAAAAACATTTTGGTTATTGGAAGTGATGCATTAAGCAATTTTGTTGATTGGAGAGATCGTAATACTTGTGTTTTGTTTGGTGACGCTTCAGGTTATATTTTTTCTTTAATTATTTGTAAAATACATTTTTAATTATTTATATAATTATTAGAATTGTGATCATTATTACTCTTACAGTTGTACATATTATTAATATAACTATTAATATATCTTTATTATTTTTATATATGTTTTGTTTATATGAAATTATATATTTCTTTAGGTGCTGTTGTTTTACAAAGAACTGAAGATAATGAAGAAAATAAAATTTATAATTATTACATAGGTTCTAATAGTGAATTAAATGATTTATTGACCATCAATTTTGAAAATAACTCATATAATTTAGACAACCCTAATGTAAATAAATACGGAAAATTGAATATGGATGGAAAAGAAGTTTTTAAATATACCATTAACAATCTACCAAACATTTTACAAAAAGCAATATATGATTCAAATATTAATATTGAAGATATAGATTACTTTGTATTTCATCAAGCCAATATAAGAATTATACAAACAGTTGCCAAAAAATTAGATATACCTATGTCAAAAGTATAAAATTTTTTTATATTTTTTCATTCTTTAAAAATTATTTATTATTTTATTATCTCTATTATTTTTTTTTTTTTTTAATAGGTTTTAGTAAATCTAGAAGAACATGCAAATACTTCTGCAGCCTCAATTCCATTATGTTTCTCAGAAAATGTAAAATTATAGCAAAAAAAATTCAAAAACACAATGATGTATATAGATATATAAAGATTGTTTTTATAAACTGTTAATTTATTTATTTCATATAATTATACTTATACTTACTATTATAAGTACCATTCTTTCTTATGTTGTTATTTTTTATCTTTTATTTTTTTAATAGATACAAAATGGTAAAATAAAAAAAAATGATATAATATGTATGTGTGGTTTTGGAGCTGGAATGTCATATGGATGTATTATATTTAAATATTAAGTGAATAAAAAAAAAAAAAGAAAAAAATGTTATTAAGAACTTTTACAAAGTTTTCTCCTTAAAGGTTTTAAAACGCATAATATTTTTATATTATTGTTTTAAGAAACTTACATAATTCGTTTTCTTTATATAATTATTCTTTTTTTATCATAATTTTTTTTTTTATTTTTATGATAATATAATTCTTATTTAGTTTTTAATTATTTTTTTTATTATATTTTAATTTTTTTCTTATGATTTTTATTTTATTTTTTTTATTATAATTTTTTTTTTTTTTTTCATTATTACAAATTTTCTTTTTGTCAAAAAAATTTTTTTTTTTTAATATGTAATATATTTTTTTATATTAAAAAAAAAAAAAAAAAAATTATTTTAAAATTATATGTATATAAAGAAGAATGTAAAGATAAAAATAAAAAAGAAGTAAATAAATGAAAATGAAAAGAAGTGAAAATCTTTTTTATAATTTTTAAGACTTTTTTTTTATTCTTTTATTATAATTTTCTCTGATGTGGAATAAAGGTAGAATATTATTACTAAATAGAAGATATAAAAATTTTCGATACTTCATAAGTGACATAAAAGTATATGATAATCTAAAAGTTAATGAAAGCAAAAAATTATATGAAGACAAAAATACAAAGATAAGTATTCAAGAATCTTCAAAATATGCTATACCTATCCCTCAATGTGATCGTTCCATAATCAGTTCTTTTATTTATAAAATCTTCTTGTAAATTTTAACTAATTTTATATATAAAATATATACTTTTTATTTATGTGAATTAAAAATTCATAATATATATATATATATATATATATATATATATATATATTATTCAAATAAAAAATAATGAAATAAAAAAAGATAAAATTTATGTCTAATATACTTTAAACTCTTAGTTTATATTAATGATAATTCTTTAAAAAAAAAATAAGAGAATTTTTTTTTTTTTTTCTATTAGAAAACATACAGAATATGGTGAATGTGCATGGAGATTAATTCATCTAATAATTGAAAGATTAGAAAATGAAGAAATAATAAAATTATTTCGTATAAATGAATCTTTTAATATGAAAATGTATTTTTATATTTTACATCTGTGGATAATTAATAAAAGATTAAGACAAGAAAATTATCAAGGAGATATAATTAATACATATATCTTTGATATTACTTGGAGAATTGTTCGTGATTGGTTGCTTTTAAAAAACATTCCAGAATATACTTTTAATGCAGAACTTTTAAATTGCCAAGAATATGCTTTTGGGGTTAGCTTTTTTTTTTTTTTTTTTTTTTTTTTTTTTAATATAACTTATAATAATTTAAATTTTTTATATTCAGTTTTTAGTTTCCTTAGATGAAGCAGCTAGTAAAGTAGATATATTTCCTTCACTCCTAAAAGATATATTATGGGAGTTCGTTTATAAAAAAAAAAAAAAATATTTAATTAAATAAATTAATAATGAAACTATTTTTTCATATTTTATCTCAGACATTTATATGAAAAAAAAGTTAAGAAAGGCGGTAAAATAGTTACAGAGCTGAGTAAGTATAGTATACTTCAACTGAGGCATATATTCAATTTATCAAGTGACTATTTTTTAGAAGCTTATTTTATATGGTTATTATACATTTAAGTCAATTTTTTATCTCTCAAAATGTTTTTTACTTATAGCGTTTTATTACATATAATTAAAAAATATATTTCTGAAAAAAAAAAATTTATCATTTTTTCTTTTATAATATTCTAATCTATATAAATATATATATATATATATTTTTTGTAGGGCTGATTTTTATAATCAGAAAAAATCAAATCGTCGATTACCTGCGTTATCCCAACAAATATCATATGGAGGTATTAAAAAAAAAAAAAAAAAAAAAAAAAAAATATCAGATTAAGGTATATTTTCACTTTTTTGTGATAATACTTTAGGTTATCGTCCAAAAGATAAGAGCAGATACCTTCCTTATGATGATGGGAAGAAATTATTACCAAGAACTTATTAGTAGCAAAAAAATGTAAGTTTATAAACTTTTTTAATTACAAGGTATAATTTTTCTTTTTTAAAGAAATAAAAATATATATTATCTTCCTTTTTTTATCTATTTTTTTTTTTAAATCTAAAAGTATTGAAAAGTATTTTAAATTATTCTTGGTATTCTTGGAAAAAAATTTGATTAAAAGAATTTAAAGTTTTTACATTTAAATATTTTTTTTAACGCATTTTCATGGCTGCACTCTTTTTACAAAAATGTAAAAATTTATTTAAAAAAATTACAATTATGTGTAATTATTTTTTTTTTTTTTTTTTATGTTTAAATTGTAGTTTTATTTAAAATTAAAAATTTGTTATCTTTTTTTTTTTTTTTTTTTTCCTTCATTTAAATAATAGTTTTATTTTGAACTTAAATAATAATTTGTATTTTTTTTTTTTTTTTTTTTTTTTTTTTTTCCTTCATTTAAATTATCTTTTTTTTTTACTTTTTTTTTTATTTCATTTTTCTTTTATCTTTTTTCTTTTTTCTTTTATCTTTTTTCTTTTTTCTTTTTCCTTTTTCCTTTTTCCCTTTTCCTTTTTTCTTTTTCCTTTTTCCTTTTTTTTTTTTAACTATAATAGAATATTTTTAATATTATTTCATTTTTATTTCTTTATTTTTCTATTCCTCTATTATTTTTTTGTTACCTTGCAAGAATATATTATATATATAATTCAACATCTTTTTATATCTTTTGTGTTTAAAAGTATTACTACGTATAATCATTTCTTTCTCCTTCACAATTCACTTTTTCCTTTTTTTTTTTTTTTTTTGTAACTAAATATATGTTATTTTTTTTTTATTTGTTTGTGATATTTTTACTTTGTTATTTATATTCTCATATAATAGTATAAAAATGAAAAATGGAAAAGAAAAATAGTTATAAAACAGTGTTATTAGGAGAGTCTTCAGTAGGAAAATCAAGTATAGTGTTACGTTTAACAAAAGATACATTTCATGATAATACAAACACAACAATAGGTGCTTCATTTTGTACGTATGTAGTTAATTTGAATGAATTAAAAGTAAACAATAGTAATATAAATATAAATAATAATACTATAAATGAAAATAATGATAATAATAATAATAATAACGAAAGCATATGTAATATAAAATTTGATATATGGGATACAGCAGGACAAGAAAGATATGCAAGTATCGTTCCTTTATACTACCGGGGTGCTACATGTGCTATAGTAGTTTTTGATATTAGTAATTCAAATAGTTTAGATAGAGCTAAAACATGGGTAAATCAATTAAAAATTAGTAGTAATTATATTATAATTTTAGTTGCAAATAAAATAGATAAAAATAAATTTCAAGTGGATATGTTAGAAGTACAAAAGTATGCTCAAGAAAATAACTTACTTTTTATTCAAACAAGTGCTAAAACAGGAACGAATATTAAGAATATTTTTTATATGCTTGCAGAAGAAATATATAAAAATATTATAAATAAGAAAGGTAGCATAGACAGTACTATAAATAAAAACTTAATAAACTTAGATAAAGAAAAAAATCAAAAAAAAAGTTGTTGCTAATTTTTTTTTTTTTTTTTATTATAAATTAAATTGTAATTGAAGAAAAAAAAATTCATATTTTTTTTTATTTTTCAATTTGTGCATAACAAATGTGGTTTAAATTTTTCTTTTCATTTTAAAAATACATATAAAAATAATTAAAAAATTAATAAAACTTCATACTGCAAAAATAATTTAATTACTTTACATATATGAATATGATGTAATACACAAAATTTTTTTATATTATTTTGAAAAATATTTTTACAAAAACCCTTAAACACCGAAAATGTCTTCTTATTTTATAAATATGTATACATATATATACATAGTTAGACAAATTAAGCATATTACATTAAAATAATTATATTTTTATTCATCATTTTATTTTAAATAGTACTATATCTATTGTATACAAAAAAGAAGGTTCCTCATTTTTTATTTTGAAATTCCGCAGATGTGTTGAACTCATGTCTTTTAAAATGCTAAAAACTTCCATATGAAACATAGAACACGAATTAGTCTTTTTAAATTTTTTTATGTCATATAGATACATATAAACTTGAAAAAGTATTAATTTGTTTTTATCTATCTTTAAAAACCCTAATAAATTAATTATATCATAAATTATGTTTCCTCCCTTTTTCAGAATGTTATCTACACTGTTTTCACTGTAATTGCTACTTATATCTATTTCATTATAATTATTTATAATTTCTTCGTTTTTAGTATATATATTATTTCCATTATCATAGATACATATTTCAGAATTATCACTTTTAATGATTTGATTATTATTTAATACACTGATTCTTTTATTATCACGTTTTATTTTAACGAAATGTGCATTATCTTTCAAAGGGAAAATTAAACCATTTTTATATTTAACATCATATAAATTTTCCAAGTAATCATAAAATAATATAAAAATTGTGTTTGAAATTTCAATATAATCATCCTCTGATATATACCTAATAACATCCTCAAATATTTTGTTTTCTACATTGTTCTTAAAATTATATGAAAAATTTTTTCCTATTGATTTCTTTAATATTTCGCATGTATAAGAATATATTTGATATATGTACAAGTTATTAGCTATATACAATAATTTTTTTAGTATATTTTCTTTTAAGTGTATGTAACAAAATGTCTTCTTGTACATGTTTAAGTATGTATCCTTTTTTTTTAAATGTAAAAATATATTTAACTTTATTAAGCATTCAATGATTTTAGTAAAATTTAAAAATAGCTCATGCTTTATATTTTTAATAAAAATATCTTCTAATTTTTTATTTGTATTATTGTCATATGTTATGTTATTATATACACAGCTTCCCTTTTTTAATTTTTTAATTTTTATAATTTCATTGTGTAAACTCTTTATTAATAAATTTTCATTAACTTCATACATGTATTTGGAATTAGATAATGATATAAAAATCTTCGAAAAATTATCTAATGATATATATTCGTATGTATTTAAATAATTTTTGGTTAAATCATCAATAATATTATATTTTAAAGTTACCAACTCTTTTCTACAATATCTATTATTTGTATTATTTTCAATAAAAAATTGAAATTTTGAGCAAGTTAAAAGAAGTAAAGAAATTATATCTTCATTAATTAATCTATTAGTTTTAAAATAGTTATATGCTTTATAAACATGACACCATATGTTGTATATAGAATCAAAAAGAGCAATTTTGTCAAAAAATAAATTGTTCAAAAAAATTAATGAACATATATATTGATCTTTTAAAAAATTATTTTCTTTATAAAGATTTTTAATGTAAAGATTACTAACTTTTAAAATATTATTACATATCAATTCCTTAATATAAGATGATATAAATTTATCATTTCTACACTGACTTCTTATATTTTTATAGATATAAGAAAGATCATTTAAAATATATATGTAAGTATCATTAAATTTTGTTATCGTATTTCTATTTACCAAAAAATAATACAAAATACATGAAATATTGTTGAACAATAAATAAAAATCATAAGAATTATAAACATGATTAATTTTTACAAAAGAATTAGATAATATTTTAATAAACAACAAATCATTCTCCTTTAACTTAAAATTGAAATCAATGTAATTTTCTATTTTATAAAAAAAATATTCATTTTTCTTTATTATTTTTATTTCTTTCATATTTTCCAAAGTTGTATCGCTCCCTATATTATTATTTGACAAAACATACATTGCATTTTTATTTTCCATTTCAATACATTTTTCTAAAAAAATATTAGACAAGTATAAACTATACTTCATAGTAGAATAAAATAACATATTATCAATAGAATATTTATTTTTTAACAAGGTAAAATATATATTTTTTAAAGATATGAGAGATATAGATAAAGAATGAACACTTACAAATTTAATATTCGATAAAATTTTTAATAAATACTCATAAAATAAAACAAAATTGTGATCAATAATTTTCTTTAAAATTTTTTTATTATTTACTGAATTTAATAATATGCTATATTTTATATCACAAAGTACTTTTTTTTTTAATTTATTTTCTCTTAAAAACTGATATATAGATAAAATTATTTGTTTTACAGTGGAATTTATTATGCCATTTTCATAATTATGCTTCTTAATCATAATGCAACATATTTTTAATAATTTTATAAGATAATCTAAATTTTTGCTACTTAAATTTTTGTGAAGATTATCAAAAATTTTAAGGTCTATATTTATATTAAAAAATGAATTATCAACATATAATTTTAAAATGTTTAATACCTTTTCGTTCTCAATCTTATCTATGTCTTCATAAAATTTATGTAAATATTTCTTATAAATTTCCTCTTCCTTGATTTTAATATAATAATTTTCTTTATTTTTAAATTCTTTGAAATAACAAAATTTTAACTTACTTTTTCCATTTGAACATTTATTAAAAATATCGTTTGAATTACTATTAATAAGGTATGTGTTCAATATAAAAAGTATCTTGTAAATTTCATGATTAAAAAGAAATAAATTATTAAAAACATGATTGAAATAAAAATTATAAAAAAGAACCAAATTCTTATCATTTTTATTCCATCTATAAAAATAAATAATGAAATGAATTAATTCATTTCCGCTTATTTCATGCACATATTTTATCATTCTATTGCAAATTTTTCCTATTATTTCTCTTTTATGGAAAGATACATCCTTTTCTCTAAAATCCAATTCATTTAATTTATTCATTACTTTTTTATCTACATTTTTCATTGATATATAAAAATCATAATTAAATTTTTTGTCAATTTCAATAAATATTTTTATAGTTTCTATAATCTCACAAAAACTCATAAAATTAAAGCATTTCTTATATTCACTCAACAAATATTTATACACCTTTTTAGCACATATTTCTTCAAAATTTTCACCTTTACATTTTGGTAAGTTTTTAAATAATATTAACTTATCTTGAATATTAAGACTTTCATCAAAAAGTAAATGTATTTTTCTTTTTTTATTTAATCTATTTTCTTTTTTATTATATCCATGATTAAAATTTACACTTATAAAATTTGATTTTAAATGAAAATATTTTATTTGAGATAAAACGTTACTTACATATGGTAATTTAGTATTCTTTAAAATAAAAACAAACATAATGAAAATCTCTGAATCCTTTACAAATTATTTTTCCATCCGTAACATTTTTTTTTATTTGATATTTAATTTTTATTAAATTTACAATTTTATATTTTGAAATAAAAAATAAATTAAAAAAAAATTTTTTAAACTTGTATATTTTTTTTTTTTTTTTTTTTTTTGTATATATGAATATTTTTCATAAAATATTTGATTTAAATGAAATTCATTTAACTTTTTTTTCATGAACATCTTGTATTAATTTTTTTTTAAGATTAAGTACACATTATTTAGGTGTTGTTTATTATTAAATTAATCTATAAATTTTACATAATTATTAAATTGTACACAAATATAAATATATAATTGTGCTACCACATGTACAGTTCCGCAAAATATTTTAAATATCAAGGTATAGAAAATTAAAAAAATACAATTTTTTTTTAGTCCAAGTTTTAACAAGTAACGATAATTAATGAACTTTTTTTTTTGTCAATTGTTCACAAAAATAATAAAAAAGTTAAGTCCTTTTCAATTTGATTTTGCTAATGAAAAATATAAAAAAGAAAATAATTATTAATTATAGCTTTCTTTTTTATTATCAAGTTTTTATCATATTAATACAAAAAATAATTATTTTTTTGTAAGTTTAATTTTCTTTTTCAATTTGGTCTTTTAAAAAAACATTATAAACAACTATAATACACCAATTAACTATATTTGTAGAAAAAAAAAACAAAAAAAACAATAAGCACACGTTAAATAGAATTTTTTACTAGTGAGAAAGCAAAAAAACAAAATATAAAAAAAATAAAATTTAATAAAATGAATTAAAATAAAAAAATAAATAAAATTTGTTGTATTTAATAAAAAGAAAAATATATTAATAATAATTTTTTTAATGATGCAAGGAGATACAGTAGTGTATGACACGGAAAATAAAATAGAAGATAAAAATACTAAGAGATACGTTAATACATTATTTTCAAATGAACTAAACGGAAATAAAAAAATACACTTAAATTCAGGGAAACTTAAAAATTCTAAATTATTCATGAATAGTAAAGATAACAAACTCTCAAAAAAAGAAAACGCTCATTCCACAAAACATTATCCTTATTTGAAAAAAGAAAGGGAATTGAATGAAATTATCAGTGATGAAAAGAATTTCATAATTAAAAGTGGATATAAGAAAGAAGAAAAAAATGAATCATTTATTCATGAAAGTGCTAACACCATTTATAATAACATATTTTTAAAAGAAAAAAATTTAAATGATATTTATGATTTTAAAAATGCTAATAAAAAAAATGCATATAATTCAAGTAATTTTATTGAAGATTATATAAAAAAAATAAAAGAAAGTAATTTTAATAGTGTATTAAACATAATTGATAGTGATATTGCAAAAAAAAAAGAATTGTATAATAAAAAAGTGATTGAATTCAATGATTTTATATACAAGGTAGATTGTATGTATTTACAAAACTGGGAAAATGAACATGAAATGGCAAATAATGAAATAGAATCATATATTATTCAAGATAAAAATATGGAAAACGAAGGAAAGGAGTTGTTAGAAGTCGTGGAAAACATGATAAGTGAATTAAGGAATTTATTACAGAAAATAAAAAAAGGCATACATATTAATAAAGATCAAATGTTAAATATACAAAAGGAAATGAATGTGTTGATTACACGATTTCAAAAAATAGAAGAAGAAAATTATTATTCTATTTCTCAAGAGGGAGAATATAAATACTTCTTAAAGAAAATAGGATTTCAAAAAAAATGTAGAAATATGGAATTTTATCAATTCTATGAAAAGAAGCTTTCCGAAAAAAAAGGGAAAAAATATAACACATTATCCTGGAATAACCTTAAAAATATTGCTAACACAAAGGCAAAAAATGTATTCAAAAATTTTTCTAATATATTTCCAAAACCTTAGCATATATTACACATAATTTAAACTCTTCAATTTCTTTTTTTAAAAACTATTATTTTTATAAACAATTTAAGTCATAAAAAAGTATTTTTTAATCCATTTAATTTTTATTTTAATTTAAACATTAAATTTTCTTTACATTTTTGCATTTTGTCATAAAAATTGATTCCTTTATTTTCTTTTTTCAAATTGCACATCAAGGATTATATGTATAATATTTATTTTTTTTAATTTCATCTTTGTAAATATATATATAGTATGCTTCTATAACTTTTAAATGAAAAAAAAGACACTGATTTTATTAAATGAAGATGAAAAAGGTTTATAGGATTAGGATTTTCTTCAATAATTTGCAAGTTATAAGGAAATTATTCTATCTATATGAATTCACAAAATTAAAATTATTTTTTTTTTTTGAAATTTATCTTTTTTAATACTTTCACATTTTAAAACGTATAAGGATTTAATTAAAATACATAATGTATTTGTGTAATATATATGCAAATATTACAATGATTTTTGAATTTTATTATTGAAAGTATTATTAACTATAAACTTATTTTTATTTTTTCTTTAAAAGCCGACAAGTTTCATAGAATTAAATACTATATATATCATTAAAACTTAATATAAAATTCTTGTTTTTTATATTTTTTTCTATAACCAGAAAATTTAAAAATATATAATTATATAACTCTTATCTTAACATTAATTATGTAAATAATTTACATCTAAGCCACTACATTAAAGAGTTTAATTCTTTAAAATGTCAAAATTATAAACACAAAAAATGTCAAAATTTATTTATAATTACGATAAAAATCTTCTTACACACCAGTTTCAGTTATATAAGATCATATAAAATATATCAATTTTCCTTCAAAAAAAAATATAAGTCCCTTTTAAAGGGTAAATTTCACATTTTAATTAATCTTAATATTGAAAAATTCCCTTTTAATTTAAACATAATACAAAAATATTAATTAGAAAATTATTTTTATGTAGATAATTTAAAATTTTTTTATTTTTTTTTAAATTTTTTGACCAAATTCATTATTCTAGAATAGGGAATTATTCTCTTAGTAAAATATTATTATCTAATTTCAATGATATATTTTTAAATAATTCAAGTGTATTATGTTCTTTAATCCTTTTTATTAATTTTTTAATGAAAGTTTAATTAAATGTAAATTGCTTTTTTATATCATATAAATATAATTTCGCTTATTTTTACTTAATATACCTTTTATGGAAATGAATCTATTAGTTAATGATTATATTATTTCGTCGGATTTTAAGTATTATGTAGACTTATAACATAAAAAATTATTTTTTTTTAAATTTTAAGATTTCTTTATTGATACGTCATAAATTATTTTGAAATATTTTATTTTTATTGAAGTTTGAGAATTAATTTAATAAATTTGTTTAGAAAGTTAATATACAATAATTAAATTTACAATCTTTACTTATATATTATTCAATAAATCTGCTTTAATTCAACGGATGTTTATCTTTAGCAACAAGTAATTTTTTAATAACTATCGATATTGTTTCAAAGTTTCATTAATTTGTCACTCAAATTTAAGATGATTTTTCTTTAAGCTCTTATATATTTGAATTTTTATTTAAAAGGTAATAGTAATAAAAAATAGAAATTCCCATATGATCAAAGTGACTAATTATATCAAAACAAATTCTATAGAGTTTATTTTATTGATTTGTAAGTTTAAATATTTTAATTACATTAAGCTGTTTATATAAATAAATTTACTGTTATGTGAAAATATTTTTAATATTATGAATATAAAATATTTAATATTTATTATACTTTCGCTGTTTTTCCACTAAATTAATTTTGTCTCATATTCCCATCAATAATATTTTATTTTTATTTCATACATTATCAAGGTTTTATTTTTAATGGTATTTATCAATGATGTTTTATTTATACATGTGAAATATTAAAATAAAATAGATAATTTTAGTTAAACGATTTATTCGTTATTTTACCTGAAATGTGCTACATATAGATAACATCATAGTGGTATTTAATATTTTACAAGTATCAATTATTTTCATTTCTTTATGAATATATTAATCGTGCAGAATTAACATTCTACATTGGTATAAGTTTTATTTTATCATTATGAATTTCAAATTAAAATTCATGTGTTTCCATTGTACCAAGAATTATATATGCATAAATTTTTGTTATAAAAATTGTTTGATATTTTTAAAATTTTATAATAATAATTACCTTTTTAATTCAAGGTTTAAGTGTTACTTTCATTATTTATTATTATAAAATATTTTAATATTTTATCTTATGCTAAATGTAGGAAAGTTCTGTGAGTTATAAAATTTTCTTAGTTTGTGATAATTTTCGGCATACTGACCTCATTAAAAAAATTATATAACTTATTAAATTGAAAAAATTATAAACATTGACAATTATAAATAGCATCTAAGAAAATAAAGAAAAACTATACATAAATAAAAAAAGATAATAAAGAATTATGTATAAGATAGCAATTTACCTTTTTAAAAAATAAATTATTACTAAATTATGTTTATTAAACATGTTCATGGAAAATCAGAAATAGACATAAGAATTATTATAAAAGAATGATACTAAAAGTTATTTATCACCTTAAGGATATATATATATATATATATATATATATATATATATATATTTATCAAAAGTAAAATAATAACTAAAAAATCTACAATAAAAGGAGCAAAGAAAATACTGAATTGATAAAACAATTAATAACAAAAAGAAAATGAATAAAATAATTACAGACAATATATATTCTAAAAAAAAAAAATTAGTATGCATAACGAATAAAAATAAATAATGAATATACAGGATTATAATAGATATAGAAAGAAAAAAAAATTAAAAAATAAAAAAAACAAAATTTTATAATATATATATATAAACTATGGTAAATAAATATATAAAAATATTATCAACATAATATTTAAATTAAAAGTATATTTATATTAAATATAATAAAAAGGGTTTTAAAAAAAAAAAAAAAAAAATTTAACAGGGTTAATTGAAAATATATTAATATAAAAAAAATAATGTAAAAACAACTAAGGTGGTATATAAAATATATTAATAACAATAAAATTAAGTATATATGAATAAATATTTAAAATAAACTAAAATTTTTTAAATAAATATATAATGAATTATTTAAATTTAAATTAATTTAAATAATAATTATATAAAAGCGAAGTATTAAAATTAACACATAATTAAATACTATAAAATAAATAAATATATAATAAATATAATTAATTAATTAAATAAAAATTTAGTAAAAATAATTAATATTAATTATTTGGTTATAAAAAATTATATATAATAATATAAAATTGAATAGTTAAATGAATTAAAATAAATAAATATATATGATACAATTTAAATAATATTTAGACGAAATAAAAAAAAATATATAATATATATTAAATAAAAAATTAAAATAAATATTTATAATATAATTTAAACAGTCAATTTATATAAATAATATTATTTAAATATACTAAAATGAAAACATATGCTTAATATTAAACGTTAAAACAAAAATTGCTTATAA
This sequence comes from Plasmodium gallinaceum, assembly GCF_900005855.1. Taxonomy (NCBI): domain Eukaryota; phylum Apicomplexa; class Aconoidasida; order Haemosporida; family Plasmodiidae; genus Plasmodium; species Plasmodium gallinaceum. Next base: position 954,403 of record NW_021628228.1, on the reverse strand, counting down.
TTTATACAAATAAATTTAAAAATATATAATGCATAAAGTATATATTAAATAATTAAATAGTTAAAATTTATAATTAGATAAATTTAATTATTCTAATATATATTTTTATAGGTTAAATAATTAAAAAAAATAGATAAATAATATTAATAAAACAATTAAATCAAACAAATTTAAATTGTTATATATATAGTATAATTTAGAAAATTAAATAAATAAAATTATAATATTTATTTATAATTTAAATAATTAAATATATAATAATATTAATTAAACAAAACAAATTATTTTAAATATATAATATAAATTAAATAATTATTATATAAATATTATAATTAAAAAAATTAAATAAACATAAATTTTTATAATATTTATTTATAATTTAAATAATTAAATATATAATAATATTAAATAAATAAAACAAATTATTTAAATATATAATATAAATTAAGTAATTATTATATAAATATTATAATTAAAAAATTTAAATGAACATAAATTTTTATAATATTTATTTATAATTTAAATAATTAAATATATAATAATAATAATTAAATAAAATAAATTATTTTATATATATAATATAAATAAAATAGATATTATAAATATATTATAAATTATATAATTAAATAAAATAATTATTATATACGTAATATAATTTTAAAAATTAAATAAACGTAAATTATTATAATGTGTTATTTATAATTTAAAAAATTAAAAAATATAACGACATTAATTAAATAAAAGAAATTATTGTATATATAATATAAATTAAATAATTAAAGAAAAAAATATATTATATATATAATTTAAATAATAATTAAAGTAAAAAAAAATATATATATATATGTAAATAAAACAATTAAAATAAATAAATTAAAAAATATATATATATATTAATAATTAAAATAAATTAAAAAATATATATATAATATTATTAAAATAAATAAATTAAAAAATATATATATATAATATTATTAAAAATAATTA